>NC_061116.1:32147370-32179321 GCF_002878395.1 Capsicum annuum
TTTCCAAGAGTACTACCCTGTACGTAGTCTATGTCTGGGGAGCATACATGACAGGAGATAGACACAGGCGTTATAGGGGTCCCCCACTTCGATTCCCGTCCCATTAGCATCTACGATCCTAGATAAGGGATTAGTCCGTTAGGTCTTTTCGATCCGGAGCCGGCTGGTAATGGACCTACTTACCTTGCTTGTAGACCTGCTGCGGAGCTAACCCTTGTTCTATTGGTTTGGTGGTTGCTACCATGACGATTTCTTTATGCCCATCAAAGGACCTCGAGATGCTAATCCACGAAAAAGGATACGAGAAATTTGGAAGAACTCATATACGGAACGAGGGTGACCCGTGTAAATACATCGGTTTCTGACTCGTGCAAAGGCACTATTTCTTGGCAACTTAGATAACAACTAACGATGTTTGTCCCACATATCACTAGGAAGATCGGGATCTTTACAAAGGGCTTTACACCCCAGGCGCATATGACAAAGTTTAACAACGTCACTTTCTAATAGAGAGGAGGCAGAAATAGTTGCATCACCTGTAACCGTAGAGCCTTGCAAGACATATAAATTTGCAGACTTTCTCTATCCCTTCATCATAACAAAAGCACCTTTAGTAACCTTCAGGACTCCACCTTTACTAGTACACCTATATCTGTTCGAATCAAGGGTACTCAAGAAAATAAGATTTCTCTTCAAGTCTTGGACATATTGTATATCACCAAGTGTCCTCACAACACCATTAAACATCTTAATTCTGATTGTTCTAATACCAGCTATCTTACAAAGTGCGTTATTTTCCATCAATACAGCACCTTTAGAAACTATTCCATATATTGTAAACTAATCCCGATTGTGACACATATGAAATGTGCAAGCTGAATCAAGAATCTAATCCTCACAGGGTTTGGAGCTACCATAGAAACTACTAAGAGTTCTCCATCAGTACCGCCATCTTTAGCAAAACTGGCTTCACCAGACTTCTCTGGTTAGTTTTCCTTTGATTTTGGAGCTTCTCTTTTCTCTCTATTCTGTAACTTCTAACACTCGAATTTGATATGACATTTTTTCTTGCAGTAATTACAGGTTTTATTTTTGTTTCTGTATTTCGATCTGTTTTTATCATCACCCCCATAGTTTCTCTCACGATTTATTCCTCAAACACTGAGACTATCTCCTTGAGTCTTCGGCTCATTCACAAGATGCTTTATTTTCTTCTTAGAGAACAATGCATCATAGACTTTATCTATGGTCAAGGTATCATGACTATATAAAATCGTATCATTAAATTTCGAGTATGATGCAGATAACGAACCAAAAAAAATCAACTCTAAATCTTTCTTATCGTACTTAACCTCCAGAGTGTCTAAATCAGACACAATTTTCTTAAAGACAGATAGATGATCCTCCAAGGATGTACCCTCAGATATGCGACGGGAATAAAGTCATTGTTTGAGATGCAACTTACTAGTTAGGCTCTTCGTCGTGCATAAAGATTCCAATTTCAACCACAACGCAGCGACACTGGTCTCCCTCAAAACATCCTGCAAAATATGATTAGATAAATGAAGGGGGATCTGAGATAGAGCCTTTCGATCCTTATGTCGTTTATCATCATTTGTCCACTATGAGGGCATGTGATCAAACCCTAACAGCGCATCATCCAAATCCATCTACGCGAGCACAACCCGCATCTTAACCTGCCATAATGAAAATCTAGTATTGCGATCCAACAATGGAATATCATACTTCATGGTTTCCATCCCCGAGAAAAAAATCGACCAAGCTCTGATACCTGTTTGTTAGAAATCAAGAAAAAATAAAGCAAACCACAAGCAGAAAGAAAACAAGAACACACAGATTTACGTGAAAACCCTTGCGGGAAAAACTATGGACAGAGGCAGAGGAGGTTTCACTATGAAAGAAGAGGAGTACAATGTGCAGCGACGTAATTTCTGAATAAAAAAAATGACCCACTAATTGCACTTATATAATACGTGCATACAAATAAGTCCTAGGCCCAAAAACATATCGGCCCGATCCCTACGCTACCACCACTGACCCCATTAAAAATCATGAACATGGGTGTCACCGTGAAACTTTCTGAGCCAGATCACAAAATTCGGGTCACAACTCTAACCGTTTTCTTTTTTGTGTTTATTTAGTTTGCTGAAATTTGTAAACAACATGATGCAATTTTGATTGAGTGGAATAATAAAGTTGTTGGTTTCTGACCCAAGAAAAAAAAGAAATTAATTGAGTCAAATCTATGTGATATCAATTTTGTTGACATGATTTAAGAGTTTAAATTTGATTAATTTAACTTTGCGCTTTAAACAAAATTATGTATTCTTTGTGGTGAACTGGTTGATGGATTACTATTAACTAAGACGTTTCAAGTCTGAAAGTAATATTTCTTATGGTGGATACATTTCAATGAACTACCGTATTCCAAGTCTAAATGTTTGATTCAGGAAATAGTGGCATTCTTTTACCAATCAAATGAACCATCAACAATTGGAACTACAACTTTTAGGTTCTCAATACCAATGCCAAGGAAGAGAAGAAATTGATCGAAGAGACTAGAGAAGTAGTTCCCGCTTGTGTGAATAATTCGAAGGTATATATACTTGAATGGGGTTTTAGAATAGTATGAGTACATAATATTGCAACTTAGGTTTGAAAATCAACAAACCATTTAACTTCTGGAAGCATAATGCTGGTGATTTAGTAAATTATTTTCCTGTGGTTGAGGAAATAGAGGAAACAATGATGAAAGAAGTCTTTCTTTCCTTCACTAATTCTATGTCATTTTGTGTTGGCGTCTATACTTTTGAGTATCTGTTTACGTTGACCACATCAATGCCACTCTTGAAATTAATGTTTGCCAATGACACCACTTTCACTTTAAAGTAAATGGTAGCTCACCTAGAAAATTAAATAAAACTGGCACTATGAGAATGTTGTTGTCCTTTTTGTTTGATGCGATGATATTTTTAAATATATTGGATGTTAGAAAAAGAATAGTTCAAAAGTGTAATGATATTTTCCATGGTGGAAATGAATTTGGATATAACTCTGATTATTCAGTTTCTTTGGGAACTAATTTTTAGCCAATATGTATATGCTCAGTTTTGGCAATGTAAGATTTCAGGTGTCATGCTCTACTTTATTGGTGATTCAATAGATAATTCATACATCTAATATGTCAAAAACTACACCAAACGTCTACCATAATAGCTACAAATAAAACCTAATATGTGGAAAAAACCGGTCAACAACTTTAAAAATTAACTGCTCTCCGACAATTCGAAAATGAGACAAAGATCTAAGTAATAAATCACAGTATTGCTCAACTTATATTGGTTTTTGGTTGTATTATCTTTGATTTATATGCTCTATAAGTCGTAGTAACATTGAGTAGTGAATTTTTTTTACATTATTGAGTTATCTGATATTTCTTGTACCTGAGTATAAATTATGGCTATAATTTGCTGTAATATTTAGTCATTTTATTCCTAATATCATTAAATTAAATTTCTTTTCCCAAATTAGCTTTTCTTTGAACCATTATTAGCTCCACAAATTCCCTTGAAATGTGTGAAGTTAATTTGAAATATAAAACACTCTAAATTTCTTCCAGAAACTTACGAATCTTTTTCTATGTACATTTATAAAATCCAAGTATTTTTTTCTTTTTAAAATTGGTGGAGGGAATAAATAAAGAAAGAAGAAATAAACAAAGCAAATAACGAGCAGAGAAAGAAAATGGCACTGTAATTATCAAAATCTAACAGTGATACCGCTGGGAAAATAAGTTTTGATTCTTTCTCTTCTGTAATATTTGAATATTTTGTTCTGTTCAGTTCATGCCTTTATTTATAATTTTAATATTGAATACATGGTATTTTTATTTGGCCATGAGAAGCTTGGACAACTTCCTACATGAACATGAGGGTTCTGCAAGAGGGTTGTCCTACCTACACGATGTATGTTGTCCTGAAATAGTTCATCAAGATATTAAATCAAGCAACATACGCCGTGATCAGAATCTAGAGCCTCGTGTTTCAGACTTTGGCCTTGCCGAGTTTTTAGTGGACGAGGAAGCTTACATCACAAGTGTGGTTATGGGTACTTTTGGTTATTTAGCACTAGAGTACTTGCAAAGTAGAAGAGCTACAGAGAAATATGATGTATGTATCTGTGGAATTCTTTTTTAGAGCTTGTGACCGGGAAAAGGCCAGCCTGTTAAGACATGAAGAAGTAAGAAAGCAGTTAGTTATGTTTCAAAGTTCAACTAACAGTCTACTTAGTCATTTAAGCTAGTTACTAAGTGTATCCTAATCAGTTGAGTAATTTTAACTAATTAGGTAGTTAGTTACAGTTTGTATCAGTCTATATATACTCTTAAACATGACTTATAAGTAATTAATTCAATACATATACTTTAAAGATGATTTCATATTCTTCCTAGAGTTCCTCTGGTTCTCCGTTTTCTTTGTAAGTTGAGTACTTCTATTTCAGTTACTGTTCCATTAAGTTTCTTCAAAATACCTTCATGGTATCATAAAAATGATCAAAGTCTGAGTAGATCGAATGTTCTTATATTTAATTTGATCATAAAGAAAGCTTCCGCGAAAAGTTTTGTCCAAGATCAAAGGGTAAATCAGTTCTGAAGTTTCAGAACTCCTCCAAGAAATTGCTATTAAAGTCTAAAATATATTCTCACAAATGCGAACTGGAAGTGAACATACAAATGCAGATCTTCTACGAGGACTAAATGGATCATCTTCTAATAATGGGGGTAACTCGAGCAAATCCACTCCATAGATATATCCAAGTCAAGGTATTGACTATAATCACTCATCGTTTTTTAGCCCTATTAATATTAGTGGTGTGAATTTAATATCATTTCAATTGCTTGGGACCGAAAATTATTATTTATGGAGTAGATCCGTAAGGTTAGCATTACTTGATCGCAGTAATATTGGTCTAGCTGATGGTTCTTGTACCAAGAAAAGTGTTAATGAAGAACTATGGGCCAATGGGAGAGGGTAAATACAATTGCACTTTCTTAGTTGTTAAATTCAGTTTCTAAGAACCTTCTTGGAGGGGTAGCATTTGCTTCTTCTGCTTATAGTATTTGGGAAGATTTAAGAGAGGTTTGATAGGGTAGATGGATGAAGAACTTTTAGCCTGCATAAAGAAATTGTAAATCTGCAGCAAGGTACATCTACTGTGTTTGAGTACTACACCAAACTCAAGACTCTTTAGGATGAATTTGAGGCATAAGTTCCTTCTCTCGGTTGTAATTGTAAGTCTAGAGGATTTGTAGCACATCTGAATAGGCAAAAGTTATATCATCTTCTCATGGGATTGAATGAAAACTATAATCAAGCAAGAAGTCAAATAGTGCTTGTGGATTTACTCCCTAGTGTGAATCTGTCTTAAGCTATGATAGCCATTGAAGAATGCCAAAACTCTATAGAATATAGTAGTGGTAGCAGGAATAAACACAATAATGGCAAATAGTATGGATCCCATGGTTATGTACTCAAGAAATAGGCGTTCCAATAATATAAATTAGAATGCAGGAAACACTATAAACTATGGGCATTCTAATTCTCAAGGAGGTAATGCTAACAAGTTCAAGAAGAATTTTAATGTCACCTGTGAATTTTGTAAGTGCAAGGGGTATAATAGAGATCAATGCTATAAATTTGTGGGGTATCCATCTGATTTCAATTCCAAGAAAAGGCTTATGGTGGAGGTACTAGTGCTGCCTGTAATGTGATGAGTAATTAGAACATAACTGGAAATTACTTGTCTGAGCATGCACAAGGAAAGTTCAGGTATGGTGTTAATACTAATCTACCATTGCATGGTAAAGGAAAAGAATATGATGATTGTGCTAGAAAACTTTAGGGTTGTACATTCACTAAGGGCCAATATGAGCAGATTTTGTAATTGTTGAATCAAAACTATGGTGGAATCAATGCAAATGCCACTGATCATGCCAATACAATTAATACGTAAATCCTTACTTGTGGATGAAAATAGTGATATTTGGATAATTGATACAGGCGCAACAAACCATTTGGTGTCGTAGATTGGCATGCTCACACAAGACACTGTTATCAAGCCTGACTATCCTAAGAAAGTTAACTTACTTACTAGTAATTGTAATTAATAATACACTCCTATACCACTTAGCAGTATCTTTAGATGAATAGCAGAAGAAGAACAGATTGGGAGGAAAAAGAAGAAAAAAAGAAGATAAGTAAATGAGAGAGATTATTAGAGAGTGTGTAGTTATGTTGTATTCATCATCATTTAATGTGTACAATTATATACATTTATAGGCTAGTGATTAGGCTAACTAAATAA
The DNA here is from genome assembly GCF_002878395.1 of Capsicum annuum. Classification (NCBI taxonomy): domain Eukaryota; kingdom Viridiplantae; phylum Streptophyta; class Magnoliopsida; order Solanales; family Solanaceae; genus Capsicum; species Capsicum annuum. The sequence continues at coordinate 32,153,755 of NC_061116.1, forward strand.
CTAAATAGCCGTTGGTACTTGTGTAACTAACTGAGAAATGGTTATAACATAAAAGTAACTAGTCTATTTTTCTTCTCCTTGATTCTTCTCCAGTGTCCTCTTCATACTTCAACACTCCCCTTTAAGCTAGGAAGGTGTGAAAATGTCACAGATTCCTAACTTGGTATTGAGATAAACTTGTTGTGATCTTGTCAGTCCCTTAGTCAGCATGACTGCAGGCTGATCTTGAGTTGCAATGTAATGAATTCTAATCATTCCTTGCATAATTTTTTCCCTGATAAAGAAGCAGTCAATGTCAATATACTTTGTTCTCTTATGATATATTGGATTTGATGCCATTTGCAGACAAGATTTCCTATCACTAAACACATCCACTGGTAGAACTACTTCATTCCTAACTTCCTTCATCAAGCCTAGGATCCATACCAACTCTATTGTGACTGCAGCAAGACTTCTAAATTCTGCTTCTGCTAAACTCTTGGAAACAGTAGTTTCCTTCTTTGATTTCCAAAAAACTATTGATTCTCCAACTTTCATAAAATATCCTGTTATAGACCTTCTAGTCTGAGGGCATGATGCCCAGTTTGCATCACAGTAGGAACTTGCTCTGTCATCTATATTACTAAACAGTAGCACACCTTGTCCTGGTTGGTTTATAACATACTTCATAACTCTAAGTGCTGCTTCCATATGAGACTTCTTTGGATTCTGAAGAAACTCACTTAATATCTGAACACAAAAGGTTATGTCTGGCCTTGTCATAGTTAGGTAAAACAGCTTACCAATTAGCTTTTGATAAGCAACTTGATCTACTGAAAGATACTCAGTATACTTTCCATGCTTAACATGTTTATCAAAATTTTTGGATGTTAGTTTGATGTTGTAGTCCATAGGAGTAGCTGTAGATTTGGCTGTTGTTAAGCCTAACTCAGATAGTAGTTCCAAGGCATACTTCCTTTGATGCATCAATATCCCTTTTTCAAGTCTTTCAAACTCTATTTTAAGGAAAAATCTCATCTTACCAAGATCTTTCATCTTGAAGTTCTGATGTCAGATTGCCTTGGTTTCTTCTATCAGCTCTAAGCTATCTCTGGTGATCAACATGTCCTCAACATATACTAGAACCAATATGACTCCTTCTGATGTATTCCTGATGTATAGTAATGGATCAAACTGACTCTGAGTAAATTGAGACCTTAGCAATACTTCTGATAGCTTTGTATTCCACTGCCTTAGTGCTTGTTTTATTCCATACATAGATTTGAGTATTTGTGCACTACATTCTCCTTCTGACTAGCAAAACCCTGAGGTAGGTCTATATACACTTTATTATTTAGATCACCATTTAAGAATGCATTATAAACATCCATTTGATATACAAACCATTGCTTCCTAGCTGCAGTACCAAGTACAGTTCTCACCTTAGCTATAAGTCTAGATTTAAACCTTTTAACATCACCTGAAGCCTCATACTTCATTTTATATATCTATATATCTATAACCAATAACTTTCTTTCCATTAGGCAAGGTAACCAGATCCCAAGTGTGATTAGAATTCAATGCATCTATCTCATTTTTCATTGCTTCCACCCATCTAGGATCTCTACAAGCCTCGGAGTAATTTGTAGGCTCAGTGAAATATGAGGTTTTTAATACATAATCCTTGTATGATGTAGAGAGTTTACCATAAGGCACATGATTAGCAAGAGCATGAGGTACTTTCTTTGTACTTTTAGAGACAAAGTCATTCATCCAAGCTGGAGGTTTTCTATCTTTGGTTGACTTTCTTTGGTCCTGTGATGCAGAAGGTTGAGTTGTAGGAGTAGGAATTAGCTGTACTTGTTATTCTTGTTGATTAACTGAGCTGATGATCTCTTGACCTCTAGTTGAACTTCTTTGATACACTCGAGTTACATGTTGTGATTGTGCAGGAGTAGAGAGCCCTCTAGTTGGCCTTCTCTGAGATACCTTAGTTATTGATTGTACCGAGGTAGGAGCAGTCTATAGTTATTATTCTTGTTGGCTCTCTTGACCAGGAACTCCTTGATATGTCATGGATACTGGAATCTGAAGACATGTCTCATCACTACTTAGTGCTTGATATTGATCTTCCAGGGGAAAAATATGGTGAGGTGACTGAGATTAGAGTTTAAGTAGCTTGAATAGAAATACATCTTCTCTTAATGATATATCTCTACTCACAGAGAAGATGTTTGTTGATATGTAATATACCAAGTACCCCTTATGAGTGATAGAATATCCCATCATGATACTTGTGTTTGCTTTAGTCATGAGTTTATCATGCTTATTTAACACCTTGACATAGCACAAACACCCCATTACCCCTAAATGATCACAGTTTGGCTTTCTACGATACAACTTCTCATAAGGAGATAGGAATTGAATGACTGAACTAGGCAGTCTATTGATGATATATACTGCAGGTAGGTCACAATAACCCGAGAACCTTATTGGAATTTCAGCTTGAAACCTGATAGCTCTTGTTACCTCTAAAATGTATCTATGTTTTCTCTTAGCAATACCATTTTGCTGAGGAGAATATGGACATGTTGTTTGATGGATTATAACATTATCTTGAAGTAAGTTTTGGCACAATGAGTTGACAAACTCAGTACCATTGTCAGTTCTGATCACCTTAACTATTTTTCCAAACCGTGTCTTGATATATATATATATATAAGAAACTGTTGTACTTTATAGAACGCATCTGACTTAAGATTTAATAGAAACACCCAAGTAAACCTTGAAAAATCATCAACAACTATTAGAAAATATTTTTTACCATTCATAGTTGGCACTTTGTATGGTCCCCACAAATTCATGTGGACAAGATCAAAACAATAAGTACTTTGAATATTAGTAGACAAAAATGGTAATCTAGTCTGTTTAGCACTAGGTCAGATGCTACATTGCTTTATTCTATCTTCTATCACTTGTACTCCTTGATCTACAATTCTTTTCAACACATCAGTTGAGGCATGTCCCAACCTTTGGTGCCATAAATCCACTTCAGCTTGTGTTTTTTTCCATGGTTACTTCAGTAGTTGCTTTAGCTTCTCCTGTAACTTTATTCCTTGACTGATCTTCTAGTAGATATAAGCCTCCATCAAGCTTCCCAATCCCCTTAACCTTTCCAATATAAAGATCCTGGAACACACAAAAATTAGGGAAGAAGTTTACTAAGCAACGCCACTCCTTAGTCACTTGTGACACTGATAGGAGACTACATGAAAACTGTGGGATATGATAGACATTTGTAATGTTATTTCCTTATGATAAACAGCTAGTTCCCACATGAGTGACCATTGTAGTATCACCGTTGGGTAGATATACTTTCTTTGGATTTTCTAACTCTGTAACAATCTTGTTAAGTAGCAGTTTTGAATTACCAACTATATGGTTGGTAGCACCAATATCTATAATCCATTTTTGTGAACCAAAAAAATTCTAAACAAGCAAAAATACCTACACTTGTTATATTGGCAGACTCAGTAGATGTGTTGACAGAGTTATTCTTATTTATCGATTGTAAGATTTGCTCATATTGCTCCTTGGTAAAGGTTACATTTCTAAGCTGACTTAGTTGAGGTATCTGAGTACTTGCAGCTACTGATTGTCCTGCATCTTTAGTGTAGTAACCACTTTGATCAACTGGATAATCATGAGAACTCAGAGATATATTATAGGGCTTGTTTGACCCTTCATGCCTGAGCTTCTTCTTAGCCTTATAGTCTTGAGGATATCTAATCAGTTTCCAACATTTTTCTTTAGTATGCCCCTTGAGTTTACAGAAATCACACTACACATTGACATTTTTTTTGTATTTTTAACCTCGGCGTCCGCCTGCTCCATTTCTTGCATACATGGCTAGATCATGATTCTTCCCACTTGTTGCAGGATTCATACCAAGAATCCCTTCCTAACTTGCAATGGATTTGTGACTTTCATCACTTACTATCATTGCATATGCTTGGTTAAAATTTAGGAGAGGGGTCATAAGCAAGATTTGACTCCTTGCTTGTGTGTAGGGCTCATTTAGACCCATAAGAAACTAGAATAGCTTTAGTTTCTATAGATGTAGTACATACTCCTTTTATTTATCACATTCACATCCAAGAGCAGGTACTAGAGCCTCAAATTCTTCCCATAAATCTTTAAGTCTTGAGAAATATACAAATACTGAAGATGTACCTTAAAACAATGTAGCAATATCCTTGTGTAGGATGAATGTTCTAGCCCCATCCACTTTGTTAAACCTTTCAAACAGTTTATTCCAGAGAGCGTTTGCCACAGATGCATACATAATTCCTCCTTGTAATTCTTTAGAAATAGAGTTCATATTCTAAGAAAGTATAATTTCATTCACTCTTTCCCAATGACTACTTAATTCAACTGAGAACTTGTCTTTAGAACATGTTCCATCCACCATGCCCAGCTTATTTCTCCCAAGTAAAGCAATGCACATGGATCTAAACCAAATTGAGAAGTTCTCAACTCCTGTTAACTGAAAAAAATAACCTGTATGCCACTCACATCAGAAGGACCTAGGAAGAGAGGATGATTTTAATCCAAAGTACGTGGAGTAACTTTGGAACCCGCAACAACAGGATCAATAGAAGAATTTTGATTAACTATTGTTGTAGACCTTCAATTCTTGAATCAAGATTCTTTAATTTTCTCGTGAAGAAACCAATGCACCAGAATCGATCTTGCTCTACTAGTTTGCTAGTGAGTAATGCTTTGATACCATGTCATTAACCATACACTGCTATTCCACTTAGTAATATCTTCAGATGAATAGCAGAAGAAGAATAGATTGAGAAGAAGAAGAAGATAAGTAAATGAGAGAGATTATTAGAGAATGTGTAGTTATATTGTATTCATCATCATTCAATGTGTACAGTCATATACATTTATAGGCCAGTGATAGGACTACCTAACTAACTAACTAGCCTATAATACCCATGCCTTTTTCCTAGCTAGAAATCATCTCAAAGATGCTAGTACTTACTTTAAAATACACACCTATACTTGTACGCATGGTATTTTTGAGATTTTCACTTTCTATCATGTGGGAAATTAAGTTAGCTTTCCAATGGTACCAATTTTGTCCAAATCCAACACCAGACGAGAAAGTTATGGACGTTTTACTTGGAACTATCGGAAATGCCCAGGTATGACGGCCAAGTTGACGGACCACCACATAAGTGAGGACCGCCACTTTGACTGTCATATCCAAGGCAGTTGATCCACGTAATGGATAAGGACTGACGGACGAGTTGATGGACTATTAAAGTTGTGACGGACCGCATCCAGGCTATCAACTCTTATCCAGTGAACCTCTTTTGGTCCACGTCTGACAGGCTAAGTGATAGACCGTCAGGTGTCTGAGTGACCGTCAATCAGACCATCACATGCCAAGTTCATTTTATTTCTAGGTCATTTTAACAGGGGTATTTTGGTCACTTAACACTCGCCTACATATAGCCAAATAAGTCCGAATTCAGTCATTCTGCTAATTATTATTTCACAAACAAAAAAAACTAGGGTTTCTCTATAAATTTAATCTCCATGAATAAGACCCAATCCTCTTCAAGAATCAAAGGATTTCAAACCCTTCAAGTTCAAAAATGTCTAGAACCCTGAGTCAGGTATGTGTAGTGTTCATCTATGGACCCCTTTCATTCATAGAGTTCAAGAACCATGCTTTTAAATGAGAAAATTTGATTTCCTTATTGTTATGTGATGTTGTTCATTGTCTAAGCTTCAAGATATTAATTTAAGTTGACTTCCATGATGTATGCATGCTTGTAGTTAAAACCCATAAATTTAGGTAGTTCAAGATGATTAAAATTGCTGAGAAAACCTATGCCCCAAAGTGTGCATGCAGGGTGTTTGTTAAAATGCCTAGAATACTAAAAATCATGTTACCATGACCCCATAGTATTTAAATGACAAGCTATGTCAACTCTTAAGATGATTCCACATGAACTTCCATACTATTGATATATGTTGCTAGTATGATTATGCAATGAACATGATATTAAGGTTGTGAAAGTACTTCCATGTGACATGAAATACTTTCCATGAAATACATTATTGATAACCATGCTTAGTATGAAATCCTTTATGTATGATATTATGAATTGTGGACTCAAATCTTATGATCAAGTTATGTCATGTGTGTCAGTTTCCTTCCATTGAGTCCTGGGGGTATTTGTACCCAAAAAACATAGTTGTGTGCCTAGAATAATGTCATTTCATCACGATCATCTCAGTCAAGCCACAATTTATAGAACTCAGTTAGTCATGTGACTCAGGAAACCTTAGAAATCTCATGATCTCAGTAAAATCTCAGATAGTAGTGCTATTCCGTCAGTCAACAGAAGTCAGTTACTCAATCCATGTACAGTCAGTTAAATCATGTTCAGTCTCTTCAGATGGGAGTAGAAGTTAGCAACGAGTGAACCCAAGGATGGAAACTCACCTGCCAGTTTAGGGTGTGATTCTTAGCAGTTATCCTTGTGTTGCAGAACTACGTAGCTAGCGTAGGTTGAGACATTTTAACCTGTTAGACTAGGGTTGATGAGGTGGCTTAACCTGTCAATTTAGGGTTCCCACCATTCTTATTTGAGTACCTACCAGATGAGGGTCACTTAAAACTGTCCTTACCAGTGGCGCGGTATTGACACCCCTTGTAACACCCCGCATTTCGGATGAGAACAAAAATTGTCATTTCCTTCACGTAAAGGTTCTAAAACCCATAAATCCAATAAAAGTTTATTTTATTAATAAATTATGTAGTGTGGAAACCTATTTGAGCATGAATTGAGATCATAGAGTCCCCAAGCTCAAGGACAAGTTGAAAGTTTTCCTATCATTCGAATTTTAATGAGCGTTGAAACTTAGGTCAACTTCAATCAACCATTACTATTTCTATTTATTGAATTAGAGTGCCTACTGTATGGAAAATGAAAGGTATTTGAATTATCTTTCCAATGATACTAATTTTGCAAAATTCTGACACCCGAGGAAAACGTTATGGCTTTGCAAAGTGGAGTGTGTTGTGCAGCATAAGGTGTGAGACGCACACCCTAACTTATGCCATAAGGTGTGTGATGCACAACCTAATGTGTGTGATAAAGAGTACGCCGCACAATCTATATTATGAGATATGGTGTGCACAACATATATTATTACTCAAGTGACTTAAACACTCTATTTTTCGGGCAAAATGGTCCTTTCCCACCCTTATTTAGCCATAAACACGAAATTCAGTTCCCAAATACCCCTAAATACACCTTCATTCATCAAAGTTGCTCAAGACTCTCCTTAGTGTTTCAAAATAAAAACCCAAGCAACTCAACATTCAACCGTGGGTTTGTGAAACTAATTGCATATTTGAAATCCCCAGAACATAGGCTTCAAGAAGCACCGATCATCTTCGCATATAGAGGTATGTGGGGTTATCTCAAAAATCTCATGGGCTTAAAAATTCATGTTTTAAAAATGGAGGTTTTGAAATTATGTATATAATCCCATTTTAAACATTTTATGATATTGATTTGGTCTTTAGGCCTATTCCCAAAGTGGTTTGATATATGGTATATGTATATGCATGTATTCTGAAAAGATGTTAACTTGAGAGCATGAATTATATGAAATCCCTCTCTTTATATGATCTCATTTTAAATTCTCATATGATGTGAAATGTTTGAAATTATCTTGACAAGTGTGACATGAAATATTTTGAAAATGGTCATGGTTTTGAATTGCAATGAGAGGGTTGTTATGTTAAAATATGATGAATATAAAGTTGCATGAAAGAATGATGTGATATTGATGGCTTACAAGTTGGGTATGACGATACCCTACAGAATAAGATATGTGATTAAATTAAATAGAGTTTGATGCATTGATTTTACATGAGATAGGTGGATGCTCAAAAAAGGTATTTGAGTGTAAGGGCTCATCGCTGGAAATCATATTTGCCTACATGGGGATTTGGTACCAGGCTAAGTAATCTTGTGTACTTGACTTTATGTCATTCCCAAATTGGGACTATGGTTAGGAGCCCAGGCTAAGTGATCTTGGGCACTACTATACTTTATTGGGTCGAGACACCATGCTATGTGATCTTGTGTGTCTTCCCCTCACTTATACTCTAATCTAGACAGCAATCAAGATTTGACAGTTGGTGTAAATGTTATATGTAGGGTCTTCCACCTAGCTCAGTTGCATTACATTATTGTTGAAAACTATTACATTATGCCCATGTGTTTTCAAATGATTTGATATGAAGCTGCTTTATAATAGCTCTCACCTATATTTGGAAAAAAATATTATATTTTGTTTTTGATTTCTTTGCGTACCAGTACTTTTGTATTGACCCTTTTCACTCCCAGGTTTGAAGGCACAGTTTAGAGGTCCAGATAACTAGTAGATCTCTTCTGACAGATTTGCAAAATCAAGTGGTGAGCCTTCTACATTTCGAAAGGCCTGATGTCTGTCAGTTTATTTATCATTTAGTAGGTTTGGGTCTACTGGGGTCTTGTCCAAGTTTCAGACAGTAATTTGTTTTAGTCATGTATTAAAGATTTCACAGACGGTTGGTCAGATGTCGATAGATGTTGTGGGACATTATTTTCCCTTTGTTGATTTCATTTGATTTATGACCATGTTTTCCATAATATTGTGTATCTTTCGTATATCTTATTATCATATAATTTATGTGCATGATTACCAGATAGATAGGGGTGTTTCGGGCCTTCATGGTTTGGAATGCTCATCACGGCCAGGGCCCCGGTTCGGATCGTGACATTCCTCTAGTCAGGGCAAATATTGGACCCCAACTTAGCTATATGCATTATTCGGGCGTGTCGATTAAACAACTATCTCCCACAGTTTCAGACTCAGTCTCAGTAAAAAAACTCAGACAGTTCTTCAGATACTAGTATACCAGTATTGTTAGATACAGTCAAATTTAGTTATAGTACGAAACTCAGATAGTTCCATCAGATGCAAGACTGTCAGACACAGTGACCCATGTATTTAGAACTACAGTATCAGTCATGATGAGTTATCAGTAAACTATGTATTAGCGTATAAATTTAGCTATTACACATTCACGATCTCAGTTTCTATGTATGCATGCTTGCACTCTCACATTCATATCAGTCAGTTAGTTAGCATTGTTCATGCATGTAACCCTATTTATGTTCAGCCTACCTCACTAGTATACTCAGTACTCTAGTTGTGCTAACGCATTCACGCTATGGTGCTTTCTCTTTATGTTACACCATATGTTCAGAGACATGAGTTCCAGACTAGCAGTAGCAGCCGCATTCCAGTATATAGAGTTGCAGTGAATCCTCTTCATTCGAGGACAATATGATTTGATTTATTCATTTATTATTTCAATTAGCTATCAGTTTATGGAGTTTGTTGGAGACATGTTCCTTCAACTCCTTATTCAGACAGTGTTTAGAGGCTTTCAGATTTAGTTCAGATTTGATTCAGTTTTTAGTTGTTTTGGGTATCTTTCACCCATATGGATGTTATTTTACTAGATTCTTTATTCAGTCAAACCTTATGGCCTACATGTTCACATTTTCTGTATTATTATGATATATATTGTAGTGTACAGGTATAGATATCAGTCATGGGTTAGCTTATGGTCCTTCGAGGTCATAACAACCGTGTAGCGCTCCAATTCAGAAAAATCTAGATGTTACATAGCCATTGGAACTTGTGTAAATAATTGAGAAATAGTTATAACAGAAAAGTAACTAGTCTATTTTTTTTCTTGATTCTTCTCCAATGTCCTCTTTATAATTCAACAGTAATTTAACTAGTGTATGTTATGTAGGTTCATCTGCTATTTCACCAAGAAGTATTACAACTAATGTCTTTCATGTTCCAAAATCCAAATATAACCTTATGTCTGTGAGTAAAGTGACTAAAGAGTTAGGGTGCTCAGTCACATTTTTCCCTTACTTTTTATGTTTTTCAGAAACTCTACAGTGGGAAGGTGAGAGAGATTGGTAAAAAAGATGCTGGATTATACTTTCTTCTAAATAATCTGACTAAGAATGAGTTATTGATCCTATCTTGTACAACAACAGGAAATTCTGAAATTCATAAAACTATGAAACATGCAAATATACGCCTATGGCATAAAAGGACTGTTCATATGTCTTCTAGAGTCCTAGATAGAATGCTATCTAATAAAAGTTCTACTCATATTAAGACAGTAGATGAATGTACGATATGTCCTTATGCTAAACAAACTAGGTTAACTTTTCCTTTAGTAATAACAAGACTAGTAATAGTTTTGATTTACTGCATATTGATGCATAGAGGCCTTATAAAAAACTACTTTTGATGGTAATAAATACTTTCTCATTATTGTTGATGACTTAACTAGAATGACTTGTTAGTTTTTACTAAAAAACAAGTCAGATGTATGTATATCTCTGTAACATTTTATGTAGTATGTGAGGACTCAGTTTGTCGAATTAGTAAAAATAGTTAGGTCAGACAATGGTACAGAATTTGTTAATGTTATTTGTGATAAGTTCTTTAAATAAATGGGAATAGTACATCAGAGATCATGTCCTTATACCCCTCAGGAAAATGGGATAGCTGAGAGAAAACATAGAAGTGTGTTAGAATTTACTAGAGCCTTAAGGTTTAAAGGTCACATACCATTACAATTCTGGGGTCATTGTGTCTTGGTTACAGTCTATTTAATTAATGGAATGCCTAGTAAAGTTATTAATGATCAATCTCCTTATGAGAGAATATATGGTAAAGCTCATCTTGTTAGGCACTTAAGGGTGTTAGGCTGTCTTTGTTTTTCTAAAAATGTAACAGAATCTGATAAATTAGCTCCTAGAACAATGACATTAGTTCATATGGGATATTCAGAAATTCACAAAGGTTACACCCTGTATGATTTAACTTTTATTCATTTTTTGTTAGCAGAGATGTTATATTCAAAGAATATATTTTTCCTTTCTCTCAAGCTAAGACTCAACAGTCTAAAGCTCTATTCATAGATATGCTGGACAACTTAAACATCCTCTTTGACATAGACAATTTGCCTACAAGATATACTGTAGATGTGAATAATACACCGACTTTTATCATCTAGCATCACCTCAAGTACACAATGAGGTAATGCCTGAGGATTCGGAATATGATAATTCAAATCATGTTGAACTAGTAGTGTATCTTACGACTTCCATACCTACTAGAAGTTCAACAAGAGAGACTCATCCACCTGTCTGGTTGAAATATTTTGCCTCTCTTGACATCAACAAAGAAGTAAAGTATCCTCTCTCTGATTGTATCTCTTATGATCATCTGTCTACTCTCTATCAAGACTATATTGCTACTATATCTGTCTTAGTTGAACCAACAACATATGCATAAGCCATCAAAGATCCTATATGGATTGAGGCTATGCAAGTTGAGATTCAAACCTAGGAAAATAATAAAACTTGGGAGTTATCAGAATTACCTGTAGGGAAAAATACTATAGGATACAGGTGGATTTATAAGATTAAGTACAAATCTTCAGGTGAAGTAGAAAGATTTAAGGCAAGGTTGGTAGCCAAGGGCTATAGTTAAAAGAAGGGGATAGATCATAAGGAAACTTTTTCACTACTGGTCAAAATAGTTACTGTAAGGACTATTTTGGCTTTTGCTATTTATAGAAATTAACATAATCATCAAATGGATGTGTACAATGCCTTTTTACAAGGAAATTTGGATGATGAGATATACATATCCCCTTCACAAGGATTTTCCAGTCAGGGGGAGAAGAGAGTACGTAAATTGACAAAATCCTTATGTGGTTTAAAACAGGCTCTAAGGTAGTGGAATCAAAAGTTAACTGAGGCTCTATTGAAGTTATAATTCAATCAAAGCAAGCATGATTAATACTTGTTTATAAAGAAAATAGATGAACGGACAATCATGGTTTTAGTGTATGTTTATGATATGCTAATCAGGGACTTGTAGAAGAAACAAAGAAGTCATTACCACAAGCTTTCAATATGAAATATTTGGGAGAACTGCAAGTTTTCTTAAGCATAGAATTTGCAAGGTCTAAAGATGGGATTACAATGCATCAAAGAAAATATACACTTGAACTGATTTCTGCAGTTGGTTTGTCTGCATCTAAACTAGCTGGTACACCTATAGAAATGAATATCAACTTCCAAATAGTATGATGATTAACTAAGAGAAGATGTTGAAGACCCTCTTGTAAACCAGAGTGTATATCAAAATTTGATTAGAAAATTATTGTATTTGAACATGACAAGACCAAACATCATTTTCAATGTACAGACTGAGCTAATTTTTACAGCAACCCCAAGAATCTCACATGGATGTTGCTTTAAGAATAGTAAGATACATCAAGATAAATCCAGGACAAAGGATACTATTATCAAGCAATACAAATAACACTATTAATGATCTTGTAATACAGATTGGGTAGCCTGCCCTCTTACCAGAAAATCAATAACTGGATATGCTGTAAAGATGGGAATTCATTTATCTCATGGAAGATAAGAATCAGTCATCTATGTCAAGTAGCTCAGCTGAAGTTGAGTATAGAAGTTTGGCTACTGCAACTACAGAATTGGTTTGGTTAGTGGGGCTACTAAAAGAGTTAGATACAAAATTCAAGATTCCTATCAAACTATTTAGTGATAGTAAAGTTTCTATTCAACTTGATGCTAATCCAGTGTATCATGAAAGAACCAAGCATATAGAAATAAATTGCCATTTCATTAGGGAGAAACTACAACAAAGGTCAATTGAAATTAATTACTTACCTACTCGACTTTAGCCTGTAGACATTTTTACCAAAGGATTTAGTAGGATACAACATGAATTCTTTTATCCAAGATAGGAGTCCTAAGTATCTTCATCCCTCCTAGCTTGAGAGGGAGTGTTAAGGCATGAAGAAGTAAGAAAGCAGTTAGTTACCTTTCAAAGTTCAGCTAACAGTCTACTTAGTCAGTTCCGTTGGTTACTAAGTATATCCTAATCAGTTGAAATACGCTAACTAATTAGTTAGTTAGTTAATGTTTGTATAAGTCTATATATTGACTCTTAAACACGACTTGTATGTAATTAATTCAATACAATATACTTTAAAGATGATTTCATGTTCTTCCTAGAGCTCCTCTGGCTCTCTGTTTTCTCTGTAAGATGAGTACTGCTATTGCAAGTACTATTCCATTAAGTTTTTTCAAAATACCTTTACAGCTGATCTATCCAACTCTGGAAACCGAGGTGTCAATGTGGTTGGATGAATGAATAAATGCCTTGGTGAAGGAGAATAGACTGGATGAATATTCTATATAAGAGGTGAAGAGATTTAGATGAAGGGAAAGTAGAAGAAATTCCAGAAATAGCTGCAAGATGCACTGATGCAAATCGACATAAAAGACCTTCAATGCAATAGGTGCTGCAATATTTGGATCAAGAGGTCATGATGAGTCTCATTCAGATTATTCTTGATGTATGTAATAGTTTTCCAGGACCAAATATTTAGAAATAAATTGCAGCCTAATGCTTAAATGTGTATTCTATAATTGCAGATACTGTGTATGCTCCTTACTTCAGGAGCCCCACTTTCTATCTTACTGATGGTCTTTGTGTAAAATTTAAAAAAGGAAAAAGAAAAGGAATACATGGGACTTTTTATTACTTAGATAGTCTGATTGTCTCAAACTTAATATTATCGTTTCTATTATTTCAAATCTTTTAAACAAGTTTAATGGAATTGATATCTGCCAGTTAAAAGAATTTAACTCCCCGAATAATTCACTAGAAGTAAACTCTGAGTATAGTAGCTTTTAACAGTTTTAGCTTAACAAGATAGTTTGCTTACCAAAAAGTGAAAGAGTTAGTGTCATTTAAAGTTATTGTCATTAATTCGATGATGCAGTGAGTTTCATGTTGTGGAATCATAGCAAGCACCTAAAAGATGTGTACGATTTCAAGTAGTGCTTACATCGACTGTAAAGAAGATTGATTATGTTGTTTGTCAGCGCTTTTGTTGGAGAGAAAAACAAATCTTAACAAAGAAAAGAAAGAGTAGAAAGTATTGTAAAGTTTCATTGATCACTGCCACATTTATACATAAGAACATAACTGAAAAAGCTCAATAAAAGGAGTAAAATAAGCTACCATTATTTCTAATAATTATGACCTTAAGATGAGGAAAAGTAATAAAGTTTATTTTTCATGATTGCAGCCTCATTTAATAAATTTAATTCCTACTTTAATGCTGTATTTTGAATTACAACAGTTAATATAACTAATTTGCAGCTTTTGAGGCACAAATCTTAACACTCCTCCTTGAATCAATAGCTGTAACACCAAGTCTTTCTCCGAGAAACTTGAATCTTGCTCTAAGTAGAGACTTAGTTGGGAATCTATTTAGCAAAAATACTGCGGTATTGGTAGCTTCAGCTCAAAATTTCTTTGGTAGCCCTTTCTCATGGAGAAAACAACTTGTCATCTCCATTAGCATCCTATATTTCCTTTCCACTACACTGTTTTGTTGAGGAGTATAGGGTGCCATTAGTTGATGCTCGATTCCTACTTCATTAAAAAAGTTGTTGAACTTTCTAAAAGTATATTCGGTTTTATTATCTATTCTTATCACATGAATTCTGTAACCACTCTGATTTTTCACAAAAGCCTTAAATTTTCAAAATACATCACCGACCTCAAATTTAAAATTCAAAAGATAAATCCAATAATTTTTGAAACAATCATCCATAAAGGCAATATAGTACTTACTACCATTTAAAGATGGTGTTTTTTGAGGTCCACCTACATCTCTATGAATAAGTTATAGCTTATTCTTTGGCCTCCATGATGAATTTTGAAAAAGAAGCCTTGTTTGCTTCCCATACCGATAAGCTTTACAAGTAGAAATATTTTTCTTAAGGCTCGAAAGATCTTCTGCTAGTTGATTTTATTTCATTAAGAGTATGGCATCATGATGATAATGTTTGTCTTTTGTTGCATAACTCGGAATCATTTTCCAATCTGACAATTGTTGCTTCCTCATCATCCAGTAGATTTAAGGAAAACCTCCTTTCTGTCATCTTAGCCTTAAAAGTCTCCTTATTATCAGAATCCTTTGATGACACATTCTTTTTCTTCAAACAACACTTTGAAACCATTTTCAAGTAGCTGACCAACACTTAAGAGGTTTTGATCAAGATTAGGAATAAAGAAAATATTAGTTATAAGTTTCAAACCTGTAGGGCTTTGAATTTTAATTGTTCCTTTGCCTTTTGCGTCAAGATATTCTCCATTCCAATTTTGAATTTGGAAATAAAAGATCAATTTAGTTCTTTAAAGAGCTTTTGATCATTAGTCATATGATTTGTGCATTCGCTATCAATCAACAAATTTTTAAAAGTTCTTTTGCTAGAAAAAAAAGTTGCTACAAATAATTGCTCTTCTTCATATTGATTTACAGCAACCTTGGTTTATTCTTGTTATGTTTATGACTTGCATACCCTCTCCACATGACCAATTGACCACATTTGTTGTGCTTGACATCTGGTCTCCACCAATATTTCTGTTGAGAGTGATTGGTCTTTTTGCAATTAAGGCAGGGTAGATTACTTCTTCCCTGATTATTGTAATTATTGCCTTGCCTTTGATTTTGGTTCTTTTTTTTTCTCGTATGACTCGTTCTGTTATTTAGCTTTAAAAGCACTTTAACAGAACCTTTTTTCCTCATTATTATTCTTTGCTCTAATGCCTGCAAAGCATTAACAAGTTCTACCAAGGTAATGCTTGACAGATCCTTAGAATTCTCTAAAGAAGAGATTGTGGCTTCATATTTCTCAAGATATACGACAAGAATTTTTTGAACAATTCTTTCATCAGTAAAATCCTAACCAAACAATCTCACCTTGTTGGATAAGTCAAGTATTTGATCTACATAATCTTTTATGATTTCTGATTCTTTCATTCTCTTCCTTTCAAATTCCCGAATCAGATTAATCACTTGCATATTTTGAACTCTTTCATTTCCTTGGTATTCCTTTTCAAGATACTCCCAAATTTCTACAACGGACTTCATTTGCATAATTCTGGTAAGAATTTAAGGAGATACCGTAGAGAAAAGGCATGCTTTGTCTTTGGGTTTTCTTGTATTTCTCTCCTTGTGATGTCTCATCTGATTCACTGTTGGATTATCTCCAAGAGAAGTTACTTCATAGTCCTGTTATACTGCTTTCCATAGATCCAGTGCTTCAAGATGGACCGTTATTCTAATTGTCCAAGCTTGATAATTCTCACCATTGAAGACGGGTGGAATTAGAAAGCTTGTTTCAGAATTCATTTTCTATAAACTATTGAAGATAATAGTTTAAAGAATGGTTATATAGAAATAACTTGTGTTTTTGATTAACTTTTTTCTCACAGGTCCCTCAAGATGGCAATGCTCTGATACCAATTTGTTGGGGACAAAAACAGATCTTAACAAAGAAAAGAAAGAGCATAAAGCATTATAAAGTTTCATTGATTACTGTCACATTTATACATAAGAACATAACTGAAAAAACTCAATAAAAGGAGTAAAATAAGCTACCATTATTTCTAATAATTATGACCTAAAGAAAAGCAAAAGTAATAAAGATGATTTTACATGATTGCAGTCTCATTTAATAAATTTAAATCCTACTTTAATGCTGTATTTTGAATTACAGCAGCTGATATAACTAATCTGCAGCTTTGAGGAACTAATCTTAACATCCTTTTTCTTCTGGTGGTTGCTCATTAATGCAATTGTTAGATGAATCTTGGGCTATGAGTGTCTTTTTAATATTCTGCTATGAGATTTTTCTTGCGAATGAAACTTTTTATATACAAGGTTGAGCATGAAAAATATCTGCAACAGAGTTCTGTTATAATTGATTGAACTCAAGTGTTCTCAACTATACCAACAATTAATTTATCAGAACAGAAGCTTTTGTGATTTCATCTTATATGATTATAACAAGTAGCAGATTACAAATACTAAAGTCTGAAATACAACAAGAAATAAGAAAATAAAATTGGATATTATCAGTCGAAAGAGGTCACTCACAACCGCGTAAACCGCAGGTAAATTACATAGTAACATTTAAGAGTATAAGGTCCGATTCCGCTTAGTGCCAACTGAAACAAGCTGGAGCCTGGAGCCTAATTTTTTTCAAGGTTGAAAGAGCATCTTTCATGCTAATTCTTTACATCAGGTGCCACTAAAGTTAACCTCAAAGCTAAGTCCATGATAGATAACAAACATTGCTTCTTTGCATCGATTTGATCATCCCTTACCTGTACCAAATTAGGATCCACCACCTTATGAATTTCAGTTGGAAAGGAATCACTAACCCAATGTTGTATGCTCAAGTCTCCAGTAAATATTTCATCACTTGATCTTGTTTGTGTGAATATCTCCATCGTTAGGATGCCAAAACTATAAACATCACATCTCATGGATACTATTCTATCTTGTCCATACTCTGCAATCATGGTTGAAAATAATCATAAACATTTCAATTGCACATTGAATACCTTTACTGCGAAAAGGGTACCCTTTGTAGACCATGCTAAAGCTCCCGTTACCAAGCAAGTTGCTTTCGTTGAATCCTTCTGTTGATTGTTCAATTTCATAATAGGAAATTTTTTCATTCCTTTTTACCAGTGTTAGATCTACCTCATTTGTGTTATTCCTTGTCTTTCGCAATCTTACAAATACATACGTGAAGGCTAGTTCAAGAAATAATAGACCCACTCCCAAAATAATGTACACAATCAAGATTGCCCTTTTCCTCTTAGGAGATTGAATGACACATGCTGGCACATTAAACTTAGAATCACCACAAAGTGTATCATTGGACAAGAAAGATCGACTTGTGGCATTTGCAAAAGGACTGCCAATGGGAATCTCTCCACGGAGTTTATTGAATGAGGAGTTCAAGTATTTGACATACACAAGACCTTCTAAAGACTTTCTAATTTCACCACCAAGATTGTTATAGCTCAAATCTAAGAATTCTAATGCCAGCATTTTGCCAAATGAATCTGGAATAGGTCCTTCTATTCTATTATATGCCAGGGACAGATTAATCAATTTATCTAGACCCCCTAGAGAGCTAGGAATCTTACCAGAAAAATTGTTTTTTGACAAATCAATGAATATTATCGCCTTTAAATTTCTGATCTCAAGGGGAATTTTACCACTCAATAAATTATATGAGATATTGAATTCTATGAGATCACGAAGATAGCCTAGGGTTTTAGGTATGCTTGAATTCAGCCTATTGTAAGCTAGACCAAGATACCTCAAAGTGGAAATATTTCCTAAGCATGTTGGCAAGGACCCTAAAAGGTGATTTTCTTACCAGTATAATGCACCTAAATTCTTCAAACTACAGATTACATTTGGTATGGTTCCTTCTATTTTGTTTCTTAGTAGGTAAAATTCTTGAAGGCTCAACATGCCTTGGAAAGTATTTGGAATATGTCTAGTCAACTTATTCTTATACAAACTTATTCTTCTAACCCTAGTAAGATTACCAATTTTTATAGGGACGACACCCTTAATTTTACAATTTGATCCTTCAAAAACCTGTAGAGTTTTGGACAAATTACCAACAGATACAGGCAAAACACCATTCAATGGATTATCAGCTATAGAGAATACTTTTAGTTTCCTACAGTTTGTCAATGATGCAAGAAAGCTCAATGCTGAATCACTAAAAAAATAATTCACCTCCAAGATCAGCATCTCAAGGTACTGTTATTAAGTAATTCAGGAATTGGACCTGTGAAGCTATT
Source organism: Capsicum annuum (assembly GCF_002878395.1). Taxonomy (NCBI): domain Eukaryota; kingdom Viridiplantae; phylum Streptophyta; class Magnoliopsida; order Solanales; family Solanaceae; genus Capsicum; species Capsicum annuum. The sequence goes on from NC_061116.1 coordinate 32,172,652, forward strand.
GCTTGAGAGATCAAGTATTCTGAGTCTTGAAGAATTTGAGAGTGATGCAGAGATTAAACCACTCAGATTGTTTTCTCCACAATGAAATTCTTCTAGGTTGGGCATTCCACGGCCTAAATTTGAAGGTAGAGTACCTGAAACCTTGTTTAGTGAACGATCCAGGACCTTCAGTGACGACAAGTTGAAAATGCTTGCAGGGACAGAACCAATAAACTCATTCTTGGTTAATGTTAGCAACTGTAGTTTCTTAAGATTACCAAGCTCATCTGGGATCTCTCCTGTCGATTTGAGAGAAATATGAGTTACCAGCTTTACGAAAAAAAGAAAAGAAAGAAAATTTCATCTCATGTAAGAAATATCATACAACAACAACATACCCAATAAATTCTCCCATAAGTAGGGACTGGATAGGGTAGAGGGTACTTAGACCTTACCACTACCACATGGAGGTAGAGAGGTTGTTTTTGAAAGAACCTCAGCTCAACAACAAGAAATCCAAGTTAAAGAAGCAAACAGTGAAGAAAACGTATCGATTCATAAGGAAAATAGTGTATAGCCTACGAGAAAGGTGTTATTTTTACTAAATAAAATATGTATTCAAGAATAAGAACTTCAACAATAAGTTAAAAATAACTTATGAACAACAAAATAAAGTTTAAACTATTTCTGGTAAATAGTAACCCAAACTTACAAAGAGATGAAGTTAGAAGAATCAAGTTCACTGAATTCACAGTGTGTTCTGAAGGAAATTATTCCCCTCAAGTACACGAGGTTATGGAATATATCCTCCTAAGATAAAATAATTCACTTCAGTTGAATACTGGTACCTTAAATTCATTGAACTTTCAATGCACTTGAGGGTAGCAAATCATACTAGAGTTTTTGCAAGAAGGAAGGATTTTTAACTCCAAAATTTCATTCCAATATATGAGGAAAAATAAGTTATTTATAGACAAATGGTGGTGTTTCAAAAAAAAAAACCAATGGTTCTTGAAAAGTTGCACTATTTCACAACGTCAACCCATTTTACAGAGCTATCTGCGGACATGCAGAGGGCAATATATGGTCGCAGACCATTCCTACATAAAAAACAAAGTGTTGAGATAACATTTCCATTGGCATCTGCATTCGCAGATGAGAAAATGCAGCCCCACATACTCTTAATATCATTCAAGTAGTGAACTGAAGGATCACGTCCCTTCAATTCGTGTTGAAAATACATCAGCATATGCCCTTTTACATCTGCAAATGGAGGAATTATTTTAGATCAGATTTTTGGATTAAATAATCATTAACAATTAAGTTTCGAATGAATTTTGTTCAAAGAGATAATCTTTAGAATTCACAAATCCGAAGTCGAGCCGAGTGACAGTGACAACAACGCTAGGCTTGTCTTCTTCTTACCTCACTAACAACATTGAGTAATTACTTCTATATTTAAGCATAAGAAAGTTTCTTTCATCCACCTATGTGGGGAAATACTTCTTCCATAAAGTGAAGCCACATTTGATTTTTCCTCCATTATTCAATCAAAATATGAAGCCAAAGTTGAAGGCGAGCCAAACGAGTGAAGATGACAACAACACAAGACTTGTCTTTTTCTAACTTTACTAACAACATAGAATGTGAAGTCTAGTAACTATGAGGATTATGGTTTTGATGATTGACTTGTGAATCATGTTCCTATTAACTTGTGAACTAGGTTCCAGTTAATGGTAATCTAGGTTCTCTTTTCTGTTATGGGGCTGGCCGATTTATTTAGATGTGCAGTAAAGTACATTGTTTAAATAAAGAATGCACAATAATGTGTTGGAGTCCCATATCGGTTGGTTAAAGAGTCCTTGGTCTCCTTATCTGGTTTCGGACAATCTTTCCCTCATTAACTAGCTTTTGAGGTTGAGTTAGGCGTAAGGTTCATTTCTTTATAATGGCATCAGAGCCAAGCCCACCCAGTTTATTATTTCCAAGCGAGGTCCACCCAGTTCATTATTTCTGATATTAGGCACCCCTTCTTAAATTGTCCACACTCTAGACATCCAGCCCTAGGCGTGTGGGGGATGTTGGCGTTCCCCATCTTATATTTTCCATGGTCTAGATGTCCAGCCCTAGGCGTATAGGAGGGGGAGGGGGTTTGGAGTCTATGGATATGTCTAGGTTGATGATACATGCATAGAAAATAGAGGCAAACAAGATAAGAAAGAGATAGAGTGAGGGATAACAAGAGGGCTAGATTTGAGTAGCATGAGTATGGTCAGGCTAGGTCCCATGGAGGGAACCACCCACAGTTCCAGAGTTATTTGTCTATGCCAGCATCTTTATCAGCTAGTGCTCCCACACCTAAAGGCAGACAAGAGCAAGGGAATTGGTCTTCTATGTCTAGGTCGCAGAACGGTGTAAGTAATAGAACCTGCTACCCTCCTTATGCTAAGTGTGGTAAGGACCACCCCAGTAAGTTCTTAGCAGACCAGAGGGGTTGTTTTGGTTGTGGAAATCTAGGCCATAAACTTAGAGATTACCCGCATGCTAGGAAGGGGAACAAAGGTGCCTGAGCTCAAGCACATACTACTAGTGCACCATCTCCTGTACCCTATCCCGCCCCTGCTCAGGGCGCTTCATCTAGCACTGCTGGAGGTTAGTGTCAGAACAGATTCTATGCCTTACCATCCCATCAGGAGCAGGCGGACTCTCCCGATGTTGTTACTGGTGTGCTCTATGTCTTTTGCTTTGATGTTTATATGTTGTTGGGCCCCAAGTCAAGTTTCTATTATGTGACCCCACTTGTAGCTATGAATTTTAAAATGAGTCCCAAAAGAATTCCTGATCCTTTCCTAGTTTCCACACCAGTAGGGGAGTCAATTGTTGCTAAGAAAGTGTATAAACATTATCCTGTTACTATTCTTCTTAGAGTTATATTTGATGACTTGATAGAGTTAGACATGGTGGATTTTGACCTTATTTTAGGTATGTGTTAGCTTCATTCTTGTTATGGATCTATAGACTGTCGTACCCATGTGGTCAAGTTTCAGTTTCCTGATGAACCAGTTTTTGAGTGGTTCGGGAGTTCGGTATCTCCCAAGAGTTATTTTATGTCCTATCTCAAGGCCAGAAAGCTAATATCCAAAGGTTGCATTTATAACCTAGTTCGAGTCAAAGACACTAAGTCTGAGGCTACAACTATTCAGTCAGTCAGCATTGTTAATTAGTTTTCTGATGTTTTTTCAGAAGATCTCCCAGGAGTACCTCCCGATAGAGAGATAGAATTTGGGATTGACCTTCTTCTTGACACTCAGCCGATTTCCATTCTACCATACCGTGTGTCACCTACAGATCTTAAGGAGTTGAAAGAGCAACTTAAAGATCTTTTAGATAAAGGTTTCATAAGGCCCAATGTTTCTCCTTGGGGTGAACCTGTTCTATTCATGCGAAAGAAAGGTAGTTCATTGCGTATGTGCATTAACTATCATCAGCTTAACAAGGTCACAATAAGAAATAAGTGTCACGACCCAAACTAGGGCCTGGCCATAATGGACATCCCAAACCATGAGGGCCCAGAATGTCCCTCTCTATCTGGTAAGAATGCACACATTCATATAAATAAAGAAGATGCGGAAACATAATCTTCTACAGAAACATGGTCAATTATGTATTCAGCATAAGCATGAAAATTGAAAATCAACTACATCTAATAACATCTGACTCAGTCTACAAAATCTTTACTACAAAAAAAAATCTGACAACTGTCTGAAACTAGGACAAGGCCCCCAGTAGACCAAAACAGAAATAAATAACATAATCTGAAAAGACAGGCCTTCCAAAATAGAGAAGGCTCACCAATTGGACACTGTAACTCTGTCTGATAAATACTACTGCTTTTTTGGACCCCTAGATTGAGCCTCAGAACCTAGAGAAAGGAGGGGGGGTCAATACAGATGTACTGCTATATAAAGTATTCCAAAATAAAATTTATATATATACATAAAATAGTTGGAGGGAAATTTGTCAAAATGTCATACATGAAATAGTTTTAAAACGCATGGGCTCCTTTCTGAAAAGTCATAAATCATTCTTGACAAGGCAGTTTCTAATCTTCATATTAATTTTGAGTTAGGTGGCACTCCTCTACAATTCTGATAGTCCACAGGATGTATGGAATCTGCTATTGACTCAGCGGGGAAGCCCCCAACCCGAATGTGCCGTAAGGGTTAGAGTTTCTAATTCTGATATGCCACATGGCACTAGGCCAGCATAATATAATATACCCGGATCGACAAATCATGGTTTTGGGCAACGGGTTTCCTGAACCCATACCTTCTTTGGGGAACCACCTAAGATCTCTTTGTGCCCATTTTTATCCTGTTCTGAATCATGCATTTTTCTAGTTTCAACATATGACAAGTTTGATTTCAAACATGCTTTCTATTCTATTCTGAATTATCATGACATAATCTAAATTGGTGTCGTCACACCAAGACTTGCAAGTTCTATTTCTGAGCCATAATGCAGCATGCATAATTCTTTCATTAAAACATAGTTCAGACCACCCAAACATGCAAATAGTATAAGAGATTTCATGTTCCAAAAGCATAAGTCAAAATATGCAAGAACTCTTCAAACATAAGGTGGTCATGTGCTTTTGGCGAAATCCATGCACTCTTTCATTATATGTATTTTCAACATTTTTCAATACAAACAACCCTCTCTTTTGAATTCAAGATTCATAACCAAATCATTCATAAATTAAGACACTTCATAACATGCTTTTCAAGATGTATTTTAAAAACAATCCATATCATGTGAAACATGGGAACAATCACATCAAGAGAGAGATTTCATGTTAATCATGCTCTCAATTAGAATATTAACTTAAATCACACACACACACACACACATATATATATATACAATTTCAAATCAATGTGGGAAAGGTCAAAAGACCAAAAAAATACCATCAAGATTTCTAAAATATGAAGGTATTCATAAATCTAAAAACCCCTTTCTTAAGATCATGATTTCTATGCCCATGAGATTTTAGGAAAATCCCGCGTACCTTAACCTCAAAAGATAATAGGTAATTCTCGAAGCTAGTGGATTGGGGATTCCCAATATTCAATCGCTTTTGAAAACCCACAGTTGGATCTTGAGTTATTTGGAATTATTGTTTGAAACCCTAGACAGCGTTCTTGATGAATTTTGATGAAAGTGTATGTATTTAGGTGTATTTGGGATTAAATCTCGTGTTTGGATGGGTTTGGGGCCATGGGAAATGTCTAGTTTGACGTTGGAATTTAAAATACGGGACTGGAATGCCGTAAAAGACTTTACTTCAATGCGCTGGAAATCACGGTAAGCTACTGGAATTGACAATTGTCAATTTAAGGCTCATCGCAATGCGGTGGCTAGTCAATCGGGAACACTGACACTAAAAATACTGTAACTTCTTCACCGAGTGTCTATTTTAGGAAAATTTAGTATAGATGGAAAGCTAATTCGAAGATATTTCATTTGATATATAATAGGACACCCATTTCATTATATGTAAGGAGCTATGGTTGATTGAAGTTGACTCAAGTTTTGATGCTCACTAAAACTCGAACGATAGGAAAGCTTTTAATTTGTCCTTGAGTTAGGGGACCTTTATGATCTCAATTCATGCTCAAATAGGTTACCACACTACATACTTGATTGACAAGGAAAATTTGCATAGGATTTATGGCTTTTGAACCATCTACGCATAAAAATGACGGTTTTCATTCTAGCCCGAAACACATGGCATTACAATAAGTATCCTCTTCTAAAAATTGATGACTTATTTGATCAGTTACAAGGTTCAAGTTACTTCTCCAAGATAGACCTTAGATCCGGCTATCATCAGCTTAAAATGAGGGAATGCGATATTCCAAAGACAGCTTTTCAAACCCGCTATGGTCACTTTGAGTTTCTAGCATGTCTTTTGGGCTAACCAATGCCCCGGTAGCATTTATGGACCTCATGAATTGAGTGTTCAAGAAATATCTTGATATATTTGTCATCGTTTTCATAGATGATATCCTTGTGTACTCCCATACTGAGAATGACTATGCAGATCATCTTAGAATTATCTTGCAAACTCATAGAGATTACCAGTTGTTCGCCAAATTCAATAAGTGTGAATTTTGGCTAAGATTAGTAGCCTTTTTAGGTTATATCATTTCAGCCGAAGGCATTAGAGTTGATCCCCAAAAGATAGAAGCTGTAAGAAATTAGCCTAGACATATTTCCCCGTATGACATTAGAAGTTTCTTGGGTCTAGCTGTCTACTATCGCCATTTTGTTCAAGGTTTCTCTTCTATTGCATCTCCCATGACCCGATTGACCCAAAAGAAAGTTAAGTTCCAGTGGTCATATTCCTGTGAGAGAGTTTTCAAGAGTTGAAATGTAACACCCCACATTTTACATGTACTAGTAATGTTCACATAAAATGACATACGACTTGATTTAATTACTACCAAAATTTTTCAAGTGTTCAAGTGTTAGATTGGGGCGCTATCTGGAAGTCTATTTAGAGACTGTGGCCTTAAACGGAGAAAATCATTGACGTGCTTATGGAACTTAGGAAGCTAGCAGGTGAGTCACCTGTGTGCTTAGCTTAAAAATTATATATACATGAGGGAGAAGAATTCATTCATAAGTG
>NC_061116.1:32182321-32183353 GCF_002878395.1 Capsicum annuum
AAGTCGGTCTAAAGTCTCCTTAAAAAGGGACCAAAACCGAGCTCTAGCTTAACCAAAGAAAAGACCAAAAATTTCAGAATTTCTCTCTAAGTTTCTCTTGGTATTTCTTCACCTTGGAAGGCAACCAAAGGCTAATTTTTGAGTTCTTGAATTAGACCTACACCTTGGAAGTTAAGGTATGTAAAAAAAATAACCATATACTTGATATGAATTTTCCATGGAAAACAAGATAAGTTGGTTGGTTCACTGTGCAGGAATTTCTGGACAGCTTGTGTCCTGAAAGTTGTTGTTTGGTTTTCTTGGCTTTGGAACGATTCTTACCCTGATTTTTGACTTTAATATGATGTAAAGTTGAGGTTATTAACATGTTATAGTGTGTATATGGTTGCCAAGGTTGCTGGACTGTTTTGCTAGTTCTTTGGAAACAAGTATCCTTGTATGATCTTATGTGCTTCCAAAATGGTATTGGACTGTTTTGTTGAGGGGGCTGTTGTTTCACGTTTCCCCCTACGTTTTGAGCTATGTTGTGACTATATTAAGGTTTATTTGATGTATATTTATGTTGGGAGCATCTGGTTCAAAGTTGGGACAAGTATGAATTGTTAACGACGAAATGTAGGGAGACGACGAGATGTTGTACTTCTTAGTTGAGCGTTTAGTAAAATGGTTATGTGTTGTAGTTATGGACTGTTGCCAGCATGTTATAGAGCTAATATAGGTTGTATACATCATGTATATGATAATCTATGCTGGTTGAATACAGTCAGAATTGAGAAAGTCGGAATAACACCATTGAGTTGATGGTTATACGTTTGTTGCCAAAGTGTTGTGTCTTGTGAGATTGGGCTGTCCAGATGCATTGATTAGCTGCTAATACTAGCTTTAAAACATGATATTGTAGATAAATAGTTGGAAGAAAAGAAGTCATTTCGAGGTGAAAACAAGTTGATATGTCGAGGTATGTAAGGCTATTCGATCTCTTATAATTTGGCATGGAATCCAAAGTCTTCATTGGCACATAGAGATCTTTAC
>NC_061116.1:32183453-32183727 GCF_002878395.1 Capsicum annuum
TTGATTAGCTGCTAATACTAGCTTTAAAACATGATATTGTAGATAAATAGTTGGAAGAAAAGAAGTCATTTCGAGGTGAAAACAAGTTGATATGTCGAGGTATGTAAGGCTATTCGATCTCTTATTATTTGGCATGGAATCCAAAGTCTTCATTGGCACATAGAGATCTTTACAAACTTCGACATAACCACTCCACTCTTTAGCATGTGCTTGTGTGTCCAGATTCGAGCATTGTCACTGCTGCATACATACATTGGGTACCATGACATATGAG
>NC_061116.1:32186727-32214668 GCF_002878395.1 Capsicum annuum
GTATTACATGCTGTGCACAGATTATACAAGTAATAAGAGTAAAGTAACATAATTGTTATAAGATACATGACTCCACAATATTCATACAGGTGGTCTTTTACCCTACAGCAGTACATGGTTTCATTTGAGTTTTTATCTCATATATAGTACATGTTGCCTTACATATTCAGTACATTATTTCGTACTGACGTCCCTCTTGGGGACCTGCATTCCATGCTGTAGGTACAGAAGCTAATAAACCTCCCTAGTAAGAGTACAGGATATCAACCGCAGTCATTGAGCTCCAGGTTGCTTCGGGGCTTTGAGTCTTATCATATCTTTTTGCATTGTATAGTATCTTATCATGAGGCGGGGCCTGTCCCGACCCTTATAAGATAACGTTTCTTGTCTAGAGGCTTTGTAGACTACGTAAAGTATAGTATGGTCATGTATCGTATCGTAGACATTGTGGCTCCAACGGCCTAGTCATATAATATCTTTTGGCTTGCTAGTCCTATTTATCTTTTGAGGGTATGTTTAGTATGAAAGTAACTTATAATGTTCATAGGTAATGTATTGCTACAGGTTGGTTCTCCCGAGCCTTACCGGCAATGGGTGCCAGTCCGCCTTAATAAGATTTGGGGCGTGACATGAAGACTCAACTTACTTCAGTCCCTGTGTTGACTTTGCCTGATAATACAGATGGTTTTGTGGTGTATTGCGATGCCTCTGGAGTTGGTTTAGGTTGTGTGTTGATGCAAAGAGGTAAGGTTATAGCCTATGCCTCTAGATAGTTAAAGTCTCTTAAAAAGAATTACCCAATCTATGATCTTGAATTAGCTGCTGTAGTTTTTTGCTTTGAAAATATGGAGACACTATTTGTATGGTGTTTATGTTGATGTGTTTACTGATCATAAGATCCTACAATATGTATTACTCAGAGGGAGTTGAATCTTAGGCAGAGGAGGTGGTTAGAATTATTAAAAGACTATGATATGAGTGTGTTATATCACCTGGACAAGGCCAATGTAGTGGAAGATGCCCTTAACAGGTTGTCCATGGGTAGTGTTACTCATATGGAAGAAGTTAAGAAAGAGTTATCTTGTGATGTGCACCATCTGGCTAAATTGGGTGTTAGGTTGCTTAAATCCACTGAGGGAAGTACTTTGGTGCAGAGTAGTTCTGAATCCTCTTTAGTTTCGAAAGTTAAGGAGAAGTAAGACAGAGATCCTAGTTTGGTCTGAAGGAGTCAATTAAGGACCAAAAAGTAAAGGTTTTCTTCCAAGGGGGAGATGGCATGTTGAGATTGTAGGGTAGATTATGTGTTTCATGTGTTGATAATTTGAGGCAGAGGATTATGTTTGAAGCGCATGGCACGTGGTATTCTATTTATCCCGGCGCTACTAAGATGTACCACGACTTGCGGAGAATCTATTGGTGGAGTGGTATAAACAAGAATATAGCTGAGTTTGTAGCAAAGCGTGCAACGTCACAATAGGTTAAGGTAGAACAACAAGGAGCTGGTGGTGTGATGCAAGAGTTTGGTATACCCACTTGGAAGTAGGAAGAGGTGAATATGGACTTCGTGACTAGTTTACCTCTTTCGCGTCGTCAACATGATTCTCTTTGGGTTATTATAGACAGGTTGACTAAGTTCGTACATTTTTTGCCCATGCATATATATTATACAGTTGAGGATTATGCTAGATTGTATATCCAGGAGCTAGTCAGGCTGCATGGAGTTCCCTTATCTATCATTTTGAATAGGGGTACTCAGTTTACTTCTCAGTTTTGGAGAGCATTTCAGCAGGGTCTTAGTACCCAAGTTCATTTAAGTTCTACTTTTCATCCGCAGACAGATGGTCAGGCTGAGAGGACCATTCAAACTCTAGAATATATGTTGAGGGCATGTGCTCTTGACTTCAAAGGTAGTTGGGATGAGCATTTGCCATTGATAGAGTTTGCTTATAACAATAGTTACCATGCTAGCATCAAGATGGTATGATTTAAGGCTTTGTATGGTAGAAGATGTAGATCACCTATAGGTTGGTTTGAAGTGGGTGAAACTGCAGTGATTAAACCTGATGCGGTATTTGAGGCTATGGAAATGGTGAAGTTGATTAGAGAAAGGTTGAAGACAACTCAGAGTCATCAAAAGTCATATGTTGAGGTGAGAAGAAGGGATCTTGAGTTTGAGGTGGGTAATTTAGTATACTTAAATATTTCACCCATGAAAGGGGTGAAGAGTTTTAGTAAAAAAGGAAAGCTTAGTCCTCATTACATGGGCCCCTATAGAGTCGTGAGTCATGTTGGTAAAGTAGCCTATGAAGTTGAGTTGCCTGTAGATTTGTCAGCCGTTTATCCTATTTTTCATGTCTCCATGCTTAAAAAGCATATAGGTAATTCTCTTGCAGTAGATCCTTCAGAGGTTGCTGATATTCAGAACAGTCTGTCATTCGATGAGATTCCTGTTGAGATCCTATATTTTTAGATCCATAGATTGAGAAACAAAAAAATTCCCTTGGTCAAAGTTTTATGGCGGAACCAGTCTATGGAGGGTGCTACTTGGGAGGCAGAAGAAGACACATGAGCCAAGTACCCGCACCTCTTCTCCACGAGTTCAAATTAATACGAAGGTATTATTCTTCCTTAATTCAGCCCTTCTAATCTAAAGTTCAACTATACATCTATTCTTACATGAGTTCTTGCAATTTCTGAAGTATTCAATAGTTTAGAAAAATTTTAAGCTCGTTTAGCAAATTGCTTCAGCTATGTGTACTCAGCTTTTCCTGTGTTCGTAGTCTAACTAGCGACATTGAAGGACGAATATTCCCAAGGGGGAGATTGATGTATGAGCAGATGCTAACACATTTGAGGCTTTTAACTAAAAATAATTATAAGGTCTTAAGCAACTTTTTTCATTTTTGATTGTTTTCTATTTGATTATGCAGGAAAGTCAAGATGAAAGAAAACCAAAGAAAATAAGAGAAAAAGAGGTGAATTTAGAACAAGTGGCCATGAAAGTGTAGTTGATGACTTGTCTGATAAGTCATCAAATTTGTGATAATTTATCAGAGTTATCGTCAGCTGTAGACAGTGTGAGGAAGTTGGAGCAGAAATGTGATGACATCTCTGATAAGTTGTCATAATTCTGATAAGCCATCAAGAATGCCGTCAACCTAAGCCAGTATATGAGATTTAAAGTTAAGAAGTGACGACATTATCTGGTATTTCATTAAAATCCTAATAAGTCATCAAAGTCATCGTCAACCTTAGGCAGTGTATGAGATTTAGCTAAAAGAAGTAACAACAACGTGTAATAGGCCATCAGAGTTGTGTTAAGCCGTCAGGCTTAGGCAGTGCTTGAGGACTTAAAGTGAAGAAGCAACGACAATTTTGATAAGTCGTCACATGTCTGATAAGCCGTTAGGCTTCATCATCAGCTGAAGACAAAACTTGTTCAAATATGAAGAGGAGCTGACGACATTCTTGATAAGACATCATACTGCTGATAAGCCTTCACACACATTGTCTTCTGTCCAAGAAAATACTGTGATATGTGATTTTGTTTCCATAATTAGGATGAAGTATTCAAAGCATATGTTAGGGTTTTCTAATAAAAGGGGTGGAACATCTTGAACTTATTCGAAGGGAGTTTACTTTTCTTTTTGGCTCTCTTAACTTGGAATTCAATTTTTTCAACTCTTTGATTTGGTTGTGGGAATTTTCTCTTGAACTTGGAAGAGAATCAACTTCAGACTTCATCTTTTGTAAGTTTAATTACTTTGAATGATGATTATAATTATTGCTATCTCTTTCTTTCTCATGTGGAACTAAAACCTACAACTAGGGTTGTGGAATCTATGATTATTCCCCATGGATTTAATAGTTGGCTAGGGTTTGAGTGATTGTGGGGACATCTTGATAATTCCTTTGTTATGATTGTTATTTATTGGTTGCAAATAATAAATCCCGCCTCATGTTGATTTTCTCAAAATGAGAAATAAACTAAAGGTAGCGAATTATCAACAAGGATTTGGGAAGGTTAAGCTCCCATCTAATGATTGATGCTGTAACAAGATTGATTAACTTGAGATAAAATCAGTACAAATAGAATGATTTCCTAAGTTCGAGAGAATTAGGGAGTTCACCATCTAAGTAGGTTGAGAAACCCTTAGATGGATTGTCGAAATTGATAGTTTAGTGTTTCCCACAAGTCATGAGAACCTAACACTACAACTACTATTTAATGGGGATTAATAATCATAGTGATCACAACCCTAGTTTCTCTATCACTGATTTTAACTATTGAAATTTTAGTTTTAAGCTCTAAAGCAAGTTAAAACTTTAACATTTGTTTGATCATCAAAAACCCTTATTTTATCTTTTAGTATCATTTGTTTAAAATCAACTTATAGCTGTAGTTTCAAATTAGTTTAATCGTTACTCATATTGCTCCTTGTGGATTCGTCCCTGACTCTAAAGTTGGGTAAATATATTGATGACGACTGCCTTGTACTAAATTAATGTGCAATTTGAGCGTTATTAGAGATATTGCAAGACCCCGCAAAATTTTCCTCGTAGTCTGAGCCTTAGAGCATGTCAAGTGAAGTGTAATTCCTACCCTAAAAGATTGAAAAGTGACTTCCCAACTAATTAATATTTTAACCTTGATTGAATTTTCCAAAAATGACTTTCTGTCATGTGGAAACTTGAATTATCTTTCCAACGATACCAATTTCATCCAAATCCGATATTGGGGTGAGAAGTTATGTCTGTTTTACTAAGAGTTATCGGACTTGCTTAGGTGCGACGGGTAGGTTGACGGACCGTCGAGCTTGTGATGGACCGTCGCCTAAACTGTTGCAACCTAGGCAGTAACTCCCTCTTCTGGCCGAAGTGCGATGGACAAGACAACGGACCATCAAGCTAGCGACGGACCATCTCTAAGACCGTCGCAACTGAGATAGTGTGGCCTTTTTCTTACCAACATGCACCGGATGATCTGACGGGCCGTCAGACTAGCGACGAATCATCACACCGACCATCGCAAATCCCATTCATTATTTTTAAGTCATTTTTAAAAGAAATTTTGGTCTTTTCCCTTTTTAATACTTAGATATATGCAAAATGAAGCATATGACTTCATTATCTCCCAAAACATTCAAAGGCTAGGGTTTCTTCCTCAAGAACAAACCCAAAACCCTTCTCCAAGAAATTCAAGAACTCACCATAGATTCTACAAATTACGTTGAGATTCTAGTTCCCCAAGTCCAAGGCTTCAAGAACCTCTCTCAAGAGTAAGAAGAAGAGTCTCAAGCAAGTTTGTTTATCTAAGTTACAATCTAAAGGTATGTGGGGTTTGAACAAGGACAAGTGTTTCGTTTTTGTGCCCAAAACTTGTTTTAAATTACAAAGATATATGGCTTTATGAGTTCTCCTATGAATTTAAAGTGTGGGTTCATACCCAATATTACTATGCATGGGATTTTGAGATTTGCCAATGTTCTAGAAATTGAAGTACATGAGTATGTTAAGATATTAAGACAAATTGTTGAACATTCCAGATTTCCATATGATTTGTGTATCCTTATAACATCTAGTATGCATTTTGATGAGTCTTAACTTGAGATTTGATTATGGGTCACTAAACCCTACTTGAGATTTCAGTTTTTTATGAACTTTTGTGCTATAAGCACCCATGATTTGAGTATTTTGAGATCATTGAGAAAGTTTTGACCTCAATGGTCATAGTAGCTTTGAAATCCATGTTACCAAATGAGATTACGAATTTTATAGTTGGGTTCTTATGAACCATGAGATTATTTTAAAGTGGATTTCCATGAGATGAGCATAGCTAACTAAAGGGAGTAGTATTTAGCACTGAGTTGGGTAAGTTACTATGGTTTCATACCCCAGAACTACGTGCCATCGAAGAATTGAGATTTATGGGCTCAAGGCCGAGATAAGTGATCACTGAGTTGAGGTTATACTTACTGGCAAGAGTATGATGCCTATCTCCAATGTGAGGTTTCTTCCTTAGGAGGATAAGACGTTGGACTCCATGTAGCTCGCATGGTGTATGTCGATTAAGAGAACCTCTCTGCTAGTAAACAGTGAGTAAACAACTTTTGAGTATTTTTCCCTAATAGTAAGATTTTCAGAATAGTTTCTTGAAGTAAAATTTTCCCAAGAAGGAAGTAGTTTTCTTTACCAGTAAGAGTAAATAATCAGCTTTTAAACCAAACTTATATAATTTCGAGTTCCAAGTGTCCTGAGTGTAAAGGAATTCTAAGTTCTTGAGCATTAAAGAAGTTTTACTCTCTATGAGATATATGCATGAGTTGAAAGTATTGTTTAAAGCTTCCTTTAGCCTTCGAGTAATGAGAATAAGAGGAGAGTATAGATTTTAAATCTAAAGTATAATGACTCACGAGATTTGTGTTACATGCTTCATTCTACATGATTTATGAGCTTATTATATTAGACTTATTCATTCTATGTGAGTCATTCATATTTGCATGCATGATTTGATTAAAGAGTATTGATATTGTTTTATGTAAATGCATACACCCCAATATACTCAGTACATTCCCAAGTACTGATCCACATATACGTCTATGTGCTACATTATTTTATAATGTAGGTTCAGGTGCTCAGTCCCAGCCTCGCCAGTGATTTCCAAGTACCTTTGTCTACATCTCTACAGTGGTGAGTCCTCATGGTTCGAGGACCTATCTTCAGATATTCCAGTATTTTAGTAAACATATTATTGCTTTCAGTTCAATTTGAGTCAGTTAGGACCTGTCCCAATGGCTCTCTAGTTCATGTAGTAGTAGAGACTTTGTCAGACTAGTATCAGATTGTTAGTATGTTGAGATTTTCAGTATTGTGGGCATTTGGACCAGGTATTTTCTTCGTATTTTCTATCATTTGATATGACAGTGCTAGTATTTTGTTTATTTCTTTTTGAAATGAGTTATTTTATATAGTGACAGGCTCAAAGGGTTAGCTTGGGGCTACTTATAGCCTTAAGCACCGTGTGACGTCCCGGGAGGAGATTTCGGGTCGTTATAATTGTCCACGCTCCAAATGTTCATCCCTGGGCGTGCGGGGGGGGGGGGGGGGGGGGGGGGGTTGGGAGCCCCCCATCTTATATTGTCCACGCTCCAGATGTCCAGCCCTGGGCGTGCGGGGGGTTTTGGAGTCCCACATCAATGGATTAAAGGGTCCTTGGTCTCCTTAGCCTTGGATAATCCTCCCCTCATAAGTTAGCTTTTGAGGTTGAGTTAGGCCAAAAGTGTATTTATTTATCATAATGTATTGAAAAGAATCAGGAGTCCTAATTTAAACGGAGATCTTTTTATTTTTTTATTTATGTTAATGAGGTGTATTCTAGCATGCAGGTCTCCTTACAGGAATTGGTTTGCGCAAGGAAAAGGTAGTTGTAACCTAAGGGAGGCAAACAAGCAATATATACACAGCATTGTAAGCAATTGAGTAGCACATTTTTACGCATCCACAGATCTGGAAAACTATAAAAGAAAGAAAGAGCAAGACGATGAAAACTAGCAACTGGAAATATCAAGTTATTACTAGGTGGCAGTTTTGGTGTCGATTTTAGTTTTGCATTAGAAGTTTTAACTGAGTTGTAATAGCTTCTGTTTAGTGTTAGAAGTGAAGTGTTTGTGAGGCGTTATAACAAGATTAGAAGTGAAGTGTTTGTGAGGCGTTATATCAAGAATAACTTCTGTTTAGTGTTAGAAGTGAAGTGTTTGTGAGGCGTTATAACAAGAAACGAGTTTGACTTATTGGAGCGGTGAACTAGTGCATAGAACTGTTATAGTTAACTGTTGAGGTGAGGTACTCGAGTTAATCCCTTAGATTGCTGAGTTTTAATCTGAAATGTTGATGTTGTGAAGATAGAGGATATTGGTGTTGAAATCCTCCTAGTGTTTATGGTGTGAAGATAGTGGAGATTGGTGTTGAAATCCTCCTAGTATATCATTTGTGTTTAGTTTAGTTTAATTTTAATGCATACTGTAGTTTCTTTGAACAAGGTTCCTAATACGTGTGGTGGAGTTAGCCATTTTATTAGAGGAATGCTTCTATTATCAAGCATAAAAAAGTTTCTTTCTCCCAGTTATGTGGCAGTACAATTCTTCCGTAAAGTAAAGGAACATTTCACTTTTCCTCCATTTTTCTTTTCTTCATTTTCCATTCACATTTCATCACTAGAGCCCAACAAAATAAATAACAACAGCAACTTAATAATATAATAATCAAAACACAATAGATAATGATAGATATCAAAAGAAAGATTAAAAAATGTCATACTACCTTCCAAATGCAGAGATCCAATATATAATCTTTTAAGAACTGTTAAGTTGGATAGGTTTCTTGGAAAAGTTCCAGCAAACTCATTGTGAGTCAGTGACAAGACTTCATGAAGCTTTATGCATTTCTCCAGGTTTGGTGGAATAACGCCACCTATATAGTTTCTTGAGAGGTAAAAACCTTCCAAGTTCGGAAGATGGTCACACATGGAAGCTTACCAGTAAGATTGTTATACGTAAAACCAATGTGTTGCATTGTTTTAATGTTAAATATCGATGGAGGTATAGAGCCGCTAAGGTGGTTTAGTTGCAGGTTTAAAAAATTCAGGCAGGGAAGATCACCGAGTTCCCAAGGTATTTCTCCTTCAAGAAAATTTCTCTCCAAGTTCAACACTTCCAGCTTTGTAAGATTCGAAAGGCAAGAAGGAATTTTCCCCGAAAATTGGTTGCTCGAGAGATACTGAGCGTAGGTTTGATAACAAACTTAAAAATGATGGAACAGCTCCGGTGAAGTCTTTTCTTGTGGCATTAATCACTTTCAACCTCTGCAGATGAGCCAACTCTTTCGGAAAATCTCCATGGAAAGTGTTGTTACTGATTGTTCGCAACAAATTTTCGTTGTACGGAAAATTAACTGCAAGTAAAAATAAAAATAAATAAAAAGAATAATTTTACTTAAAGTAATTCTGTGGGTACATTTCTGTTATTCTCTCGATTCTTCTCCCCTAAGCTTTTACGTAATTCGAGGACCTTTGTAGCGTAATTCTCGAACTTTCGGATGATTTGAGCCTCCCAGGAATTTGTTTGGATTTCTAGGAATTGTTTGACAGCACTTCGTCTTGTCGAGTTGACCTTCGGGCAGAACTCCGTTAGTCGATTCGTTGAAGAGCTGTATAGTCAATGCAGAAGCTTTCTCCAATGCTTGCAGAATCCCCCTAGAAAATTGTGTAACCCTCTATGTATAGTTATAGGGGTAGGCAATCCAAGTGTAAATAACCTCTTTTGCCTTATTTTGATTGTTCCATTTAATTTTCAAGCTTATCACAAATGTTATGTGACAAGGTTGCTTGTGATTGGCCAAAAACATGTCATTTGGGACACTTGGTGATGTTTTATTGGCTCTTGAACTTGACTTGGATTGCCACATCATTGGATATGTGTGGTCTTGCTTAATTGATCTTTAATTTGACTGGGATGCCACATCACTTGACACGTGGCATAAGTTTGGGCCTCAAGGTGAGATGGACCTTGAAGTCTTTGATGAGGAATAAAATGAGCTTATTATTTTTATAACCCAAAATAATTTTAGGTTCAATAAAATATGGGTCAAATCTAATTTTTATATGAATTTGACCCAATAAATTTTACGTGTCTACACTGATGTCGAGGGAAACAAGAAATGAGAGGTTTCCAAGGTGTGGAGGAATGGTACCATGAAGTTGCATGCTAGAAATGTTTAAAGCAGTGACTCGATGGTGGCGGAAGCTATAAGCGATTCCGATCCAGCTGCAAACCGGGTTGGAAGAAGACCAATTGCTTGCTAAGATGTCGTTAGGATGAGACCAAGTGTATGATTTCAGTGCAAGAAGAGCAGCTTCATCAGTGTTAAGTGTTAATATTGAGGATAGTAGCATGTGAAGTTTGATGATAGACCAGAATGAATACTGCAAGAGCAAAGAGGAGATGGCAAGTTTTGTCCATAATTTATATGACAAGCAGGATTTTATTTATTCTCTAAAAGAAGAATTGATGATGCAAAGCAATGATCTTAGAAGATCTATTTAATGATATAAAATTCGTTGGAGTTCTTTTTGGTAATAGTCGACGGGGGAAATTGTTAGTGAATTCTAATCAAAAGTTTTGTTGGGTCCCAATGTTGTTGAAATTAATTAAAAAAGGGTGGTTGTTAAACAGAAGCATGATTGTTTTAAGTATATAAAGTTAACATGATAGACATAGGAAGCTACGTTAATATTTTAAAAGGCATAATACATAAAACATTCTTCTTTAACTTAACCTCAATTTATATTTATGATTTTTAATTTTGAATGTGCACAAATAGATATTTAAAATTGTATAAAATTGAATAAATAGACACACATATTCTATGCGACACAGTACACGTAGGAGGCCATGTGGAACATGAATTGGCCACATAGAATGCAGGTGTCTATTTGTTCAATTTTATACAAATTTAAGTGTCTACTTATGTATACCTATATGTGAAATATATAAATATAATTTGAAGCCAAGTTAAAAGATATATTTGTATATTATGGCTATTTAAATCGTATAGAACTCTGGCGGAACATTTTTGCATTCTTAAGCATTATATTTTTGGTACAACTAGTTGTCGTCACTATCATATCATCATGTACCAATATACCATATTATAAGCGGAAGCCCCAAAATAACCATTAAAAGCTAAATGATTGTTTTGCCCTTCAATTTTATTTTTTTCCACATATTGTTTTGCCCTTCAAGCAAGCATTATTTCAAAGAAAATGTAGGTGAAAAAATGTAAATATATTTATATTTAGAAAAGTTTAAAAGGCTTAACAACCATAACAAAAGCAGAATGTAACATCGTAACAAAGAGAATTGTGATCGCCATTCATATGGCGGTAAATGTGAAACCTCTTTAGAAGATTAGCTTTTAATCATGGGAAAAATTAGTATGAACTGCATGTAAATTTTAAAGTGATAGAAAATATATTTGAAAAGAAACGTAATTTTATTGATAAACATAATTTTGGACCACCTTACGATATATTTCATGACAAGGAACACGGGACCAATTTTGAGATGGCGTTATTTGATGTCTTGATCTCTTTGTGAATATTTCAAGAGTTTATGGGATATTCGAGATATCTTTACAATGAAATATGTTACTTTTTAAATAAGCGTGAGCTAGGATTAGGGTAGAGTTGCCTCCAAAAAGTCTAACAGAGAATGGGCTCGTCTAGTAGAGTTTCACAAAAATTCGATGTCTACAGTTACATGAAACTAACTTTGAATCTTCAAGTATTATTGCACGCATTTTCTGTGTCATCTCAGTTACAAGAATCCATTTTTTTTTGCAGTTATTTGAGGAGGCAACTGATTCATAGCTTACTAGAACAGTAATTCCAAGTTACTCTAAGTTTTGTTGACATATAAGCCTCTATTGTTCTTATGTAATTTTCCCCTTCACTCACACAGAAAACACACAGCAAACAATGACAAAATACGGAGGCATATAAACCTATTTTTTTGTGATTAGATAATTAGATATACGAGTGTTTTTACTCAACTCCAAAATGGCAGTTTAACAGATCCATGGTTATTGTGTATCATCCCACTCTAGATAGCTCTATGTATGTATCAAATTTATAATTAGGGTTACAAACTGTATAATTATTCATTAACGAGTCGATAATCAATTCTTTGTTGTTTTTAGATTTTAGGGTAAATTTTGTATGGTACACTACATGCGGATACCAACAACAACATACCCAGTATATCGATCCCCCCAAGTGGGATCTGGGGTGGGTAAGTGTACGCCGTCCATATTACTACCTCAGAGGTGAGATAGAGAGGTTGTTTCCAATAGATCCCCAGCTCAAGATAAAATAATCAAGAAAAGGAATAGTAAAAGGACAAGATACAATAGAAATTCCCACACCAATAACAACATAGACAAGATTCACCAAGTGATACAACAAATGATACAACATTCGGAAATAATACTAATTACCTTCTACCTAATCCGCCTCCTCCACAACTTTCTATCTTGGGTCATGTACCCGGTAAGCTGAAGTTGCTCTATATCATGTCTAATCACCTTCCTCCAATATTTGTTTGGTTTACCTCTATCTCACTTGAATTCATTCGTAGACAACCTCCCACACTTCCGCAATGAGGCATCCATTCTCCTCCTCATCATATGTCTGAATCATCTGAAGCTCGCTTCACTCATCTTGGCTTCCACTGAAGTCACTCTCATCTTATCTCAAAGAACCTCATTTTTAATCCTATATTACCTACTATATTCATATATCCACTGAAACATTCTTATCTTCGCCATCTTCATCCTTTGGATGTGAGATTTTTCTACAGTCCAAAACTCTACCCTATCAACAAAGTTGGTCTAATCACCATTCTGCAGAACTTTTCTTTGAATTTAGGAGGTACTATTTTGTCACACAAGATTTCAGAGGTGATCCTCCATTTATCCACCTTATCCCAATCCAATGAGTGACATCCTCATCAATCTATCCATTTTCCTGAATCATAGACCCAGATACTTGAAACTGTCTCTCTTTTGGGATGAAATGAATATTAAGATTTACAACCACGTAGGACTTATGTGATACCTCACTGAACATACACTCCAGATATTCCGTTATGGACCTACTCAATCTAAACCCTTTAGATTAAAGGGTTTGCCCCAAACCTCCAACTTAGCATTAACTCCACCATGTGTCTCATGGATCAAGACTATATCATCTGTACAAAGAAAATAGTACTGCACCTCACCTTGAATTTTCCATATCATAATATACATCACCAAGGAAAATAGAAATGGACTAAGAATCGATCCTTGATGTACCCTACTGTACCCCATCAAGATGGGAATGTGCTCTAAGTCCCCTTCCTTAATCCTAACTTGTGTCTTGGATCCATCGTACATATCCTTAATAGCCCTAACATACACCATAGGTACACCTCTAGCCTCCAAGTACCTCCATAGACCTCCTCGGGGACTCTATCAATAACGCCTCAGGTTTTTGGTACTTGAAATTTTTTAAAATTTTATGCTCACTGTCTTGACTACGACTCTCCTGATGAGTCATAGGAATCTTTGACAGGTCTTAAGGAATCGATCACAACTTAATTAGAATAAGTGGCTTAGTATTCTGCTCTAAGTACGAGTGGCTCTCAATTAGTCGTCAAGGCTTCTTACGGACTGTGAGGATCGAGTTGTAAGGTGTCCAGTAAGTTTGGCTCAAGAAACTATCTTTATTATAACTTGAGGCCACGAGTCATAAAGACTCATGAAGAGTCGTTATTTTCCAATCATAAGGTATTTAGTGTGTCATCCTAAATTGTTGTTGTCTTGAGAATAATTCGTTAAGTATGCTTATGAGTTGGTGATATGAATCGTAACCAGAACAATATGGCACCTTTGTGGTTCTGCCTTGGCTACGACTCCTTGTGAAGAGTCGTAGTGAGACTATATGAGTCGTATAGTGACTCGTAGCCATTGATGACCAAAATTTAGCTTTTAATTTAAGGGTATTTTGGATAATTTTCCTTTCACCCAATTAAAACCCTATTTCCATAAAACACTTAAGGGGGTTAAAATTCACCTTTCACATGCTCAAAACAATTCAAAGGCTCTTTTAAATACTCTCAAGCAAGTCATTCCAGGTTTTAATAATTTGGTCATCCAATCGCTCAAGGATTCAATTTCTTCTATAGAACTTGGTATTTCAGGCATGTTATTCTTCCCTCATTGTTAATTTTGTAAAGGCATGTGATTTAAAGTATTGTTCATGAGATATTTATGATGGTTTTAAAATAGGGGTTGAGGTTATTGAATGCTTTTTGTTGAACAATGTTTTCCCATGATTTATATATGATTAATCATGCTTTAAATATGGTTTGAACTTGTGGGTGCATTGGTATGGTGAATGAACTAAGGAATTGTGATTTTCCCCAAACTTGTGACTTTTGAAGTGGTTATGACCCTAAATCTATATTGTGAAACTAGTTTTTAGTTATAAGAAATGTGGGAATTGAACTATTCTTGAACTATTATATTATGATGTTGAATTGAACCTTATGGATTTGTGTTTTCACAATCTATTACATAATTGAACCAAGGGGATTATTTCCCTCAAGTGATGTAATTATTTTGGCATATTGTTATTACCTTACAAGTGTGGTTGGTATGAGGATACCAACAATATATGCCTTACTATGAAATATGGTTCAATAAATGGAATGTGTGATAAATATTTTAATTGGGCTTCAAAAGAGGGTTGTGTAGCTGAGTCATGAAAGTTAACGTCCGAGTGACTGACACTAGAAACTACGTTAGCCGATTTGGGGGTCGTTATGGATTGAGGGTTAGAGTCCCCTTACTTGTGAACAGGTGGTTCGAATCCAACTTATTGTTATTATTATGATTGTAGGGTTTGAGTTTCCCATATCATATTTTATGGCCGGGTGATTAAGTCACTTTAGTAAATGATTGGAGGATTTGAGTCTCTTGTACATATATACATATATATATATGATCTTTCTCTAGTTTATGTGGCTATATATGTATTGGGGCCCGACTGGGGGTGAGCTGGGTCCATATAGCCTGTTGGTACTATTATATGATGGTTAAGCTACACGATCCAGGTTATAGTTATGAAAAACATATTAAGCCTAGTTTCCTATCCCGACATGTGATATATTATAACACCCTGCTTTTTCGGGCAAAAGTTGGGTCATTTTCTCAATGTATATAAACCCGAATCAAATGGTGTATAGTTAGAAATAAGTGTGAATAACAATGATTTATTGTTAGAACATATTTGGAGATGAGTATACATCATAAAAGTTTTCTAGCTCAAAGTTAAGTTGAGCACGCTCTTACGATTGAGTTTTAGTTAATGATTTTTCTTGGGTCAACTTCCAACGAAAAATCCTAGAATATAAGGATTTATGTGGCCTATTATATATTAAATTAAATATCTTTGAGTCCTCTTTCCAATGCAACTGACGGTCCATCAATTTGAGTTTGTAATCAAAAGTTATAAGTGTTTTGGTATGACACTGTCCAGGGTCCGCGTTAGGCCAGCACTACGATGGAATCATTAAACGCCATAGGAATAGGTTAGATTTGTATGTGAGCCACCAACCCTATGGTTGGCTTTGGCTGTACACCTCTAACCTTGAGATTGTCTTTGGTCATGCGCCACTAAGCAAAAGCCAAGCATAAAAAAGTGTTCGATTTTATTCTTTTTAAGGGTGTTATAGTCTTTTCACCTCCTATAACCTTTCCTAATCATATATGGATGAAATTAAGGTCTTAACACATGTTATTTCACTTCTTATAGAACAAATCATCTTTTCTTAAGTAAGAGAGGAGAAAACCACCTAGGGTTTGAGGATTTTGATCTATAAGGAAAAATCTCTCTATGTTTTCTTTAGTTTTTTTCATCAAAAGGTATGTGGTACTATCCTAAATCTCATGGGCATAATTTTAATGTTTTAACAAATTTTAAATATATATAATTATATATATCTAATGAGTTTTGGGAAACTATTTAAAGAGCATGCATCATGAACCTGATTTGATGAAAGTGTATAATTGTCATGGGGGTTTTCCATGAGCTTGATTTATAATCTTGTGCCTACATGATTTAAGTTGGAAAAGTGATTTATGAACATGACTTGCGAAATTCCCTTCCCCATGATGAAATGTATGGTCTTACCATGTTATGAATTGTGAATTAGGTTTGAGAGAATGAATTATAAGCTCCTTTTTTTATCCTGAGATTTATGTATAACGAATGTTGGGGTTGTTTTATGAATAAGGATGATTCTTGAGTTTAAATTCCACTTTACTTATTATGAATGGTTGTTTCATGTATTTTTCAAAGAGGTGATTTCTATTCAAAATGCTATGGTTTCTTAATGAAAAAACTACATGCAATTAATAAAATAATTGACCACCATGTGTTAAAGTCTTGAAAATAGATTGTGTTTGTATAAGTTTCATATGCTTTTGGAAATGAGAACTCTTATGTGATTTGATAAATTTTTTGGTGGTCATTGTATGCTTTTGAAAGAGAGAGCTATGGATTTGATATGATATGATTTAGATTGCAAGTCTAGGTATACAGTACCTATTATGGAATGTCCTTAATATGAAATAAATGAATAATTTAAGCATGAAGCGTGGTTTTAAGAGTCTAAAATTGGGCTTAAAGAGAGTTAGATGGTTTCCTGAAGAAATTATTTGAGCGAAATCGAGGTTTTTTGACTCGGGAGATATGATTAGCATTCCGATCATATGAATGGCCAATGTATACTTGCCTCTGGGTACTGGTATTTGAGACTAGTATATAGGACCTCAATCCTTGTGGCAAACTTAGATTTAAGGGCTTGGCCGATGAGTTAACGACGTATTCCATATAGCCCATGGGATTGTAGACTTATAGGGTGTGTTATCTAGCTCAGAAGTAAAACAAAGAGTTGAGTCATGACTTAAAAGAATGTTTTAAAGCTCATTGATTATGCCCATGTGTTTCTATATATATTATGGTAAATTTTTTTCATAATGCTCTCACTTATTTTACATGAAGTATGTGTTATTTTGGAATTGTTCTATATGCCAGTACTTCTGAGTATTGACCCCTTCTCTATAGCTTCAGAGGCTAAGTCCCGAGGTCAGCTCAGTAGTATATTATTTCTAGACTTCCAAAATTTGTTGAGCCTCCCTTACCCCGAAAGGAATTCCATCTACATGTAATCTCAATTAGTTTTATGGTCTAGCCGGGGTCTTTTTCTGGCCTAGACAATCAGTTTTCATTAGAGGCTTCATAAATGGAAATGAGTATTGCATTATTATAATTTTGTTGACACATTTTGGATTATAAGTTTTAATTTAATATTATTATATCTTCTGTACTTTTATTCATGTATGGATTATGCTTATAATAGTATTCTAAGGGGTCTCTTGGGCCTTCGTTGTTAGTGATGCCTGTCCTGGACAAGGACTCGACTCGGGTCGTGACAAGCTTGGTATCAAAGCACGATTCATGGTCCTAGGGTATCTACAAAGTCATGTTCAGTAGAGTTTTTTTTATGGATGTGTAGTGTGCCATACTTATAAGAAGGAAGCTACGAGGCATTTAGGAGATTTTCCCATTCTTTCATACTCTAGATTGTGCCATTGTGATTTCCACAATGAATTTATCCAAATTCCTTATTTACTCTAATTGTATTAGCTCTGTCTTATTGTCGAGGCGATTCAAGTGCAAAAACTAAAGTCTAAATGATGTGGTCCTTTCTAGTTGATTCATCGAAGGTTATAAAATTGCATAAGGACTTGAGAGGAGTCTATTAGTTCTTCAAAGTATGTTGATTTAAGAATATACCTCTATCTATATCAATCATGCATTTGAGCCTAAGGTATGAAGTGTATTCAGTCCCTTTCAAAATCCTTGTTGCAGATAGCATACTTAAGGGTAATGATATGTCATAGAATGTTAGAACAGTATTTCCCCTTGAGTAATAGTATATGTTAAGGTATCATGATCTATTGGTATTAATATGGTCAAGAAGTTAGTGATATGAAGTTACAAGTTTAGAAGTCAGAGAAAGGGTAACTTTTGCAAAACAAATTTAGTTTTAGTTGTGTAATCCTTGACTGAATGATGGTTTGCCCTTTTATAGTGATTGGCTGATGTTGTAGCAAGACTTGTAGAATGTATGGTAGTCTTTGGAGGAAGTGATTGACTATGATCATCATTTATTTAAAATAGGGAAGGATTTCAGAATGGATAGTTATGGTAGTCATAGAAATCATTTATATGTCGTGAATGGAAAGGGGTAGATTAGTCAATAATATAGACTAACTTGGGGAAAACATAGAGACGTTTTTGGAATTTTAAAACTAGTCTAAATATATGCATGGTTAAGTAGATTTGATGTGGGAAGGTTGAATATACTAATATATCGTAATGGGTTATATTATACGATTAAGATCGACTATCCTTATTATGTGAATTTACCCCTTTGATTGTCTTTTCTTTAGTAGTTGTAAACTAGTACTGAAATGAGAAGGTGTGTGGTAGATTCTAAGGTATGGTAGTAATATTATGAAGAGAATGAACTTGTGGACTGTAGTTAGGTGAAATAGGGAATTTGGGTTGATTTTCCCCATTTGACGGACTAGTAAAATATATGGCATGCATCATCAGTGGTACATGATTGGTGTTAGACAATAGGCTTGAACTTTAGACCTGGATTGTGGGGTAAGAATAGTAGCTTGAGATTAATGATGCACGTTTTATGGGAGTAAATAGTAGGCTTAGTTTGACGTGTGCAATAGTCTAAGTTGGCGACTTGTGGAAAAAATGATGGATAATCATGAAATATATATACACACATGAGGACCAGTGTTAAAATGATGAATTGTGGTGGAGTCATTAAGTGGAAAAAAGTGTTAGGTGCATAAGAATAAGTTGAACCTCAGATAGCATGTTGTCAGATAAGTATTTATGGGTATATGTTTCATGTGTACCTAGTTCATGTTTTTGAAGTTCTTAGTATGGAGAAGTATAGGAAGTCGTTATATGGTGTTATGTAGAGCTGAATTGAGGGAGAAATAGATAGGCTATGTGAACCCTTGGTGTAGTTTTAAAAGGTTTGTTAAGTTATGAGGTTATGATATTTGAGATTTAATGCCAGTATGTTAAGTAGTGGAGAATGTATTGTTATGTGATAAGGAGTATGGATGTATATGCTCATGAGAGTGTGAGTCGTAGGGCGATGGCTATAGAGGCTAGTAAAAGTTAAGAGTAGCATTCTAGAAAAGCAAAGACTTCAGAGTATAGTTTATCAGGGGGTTTCGCGTTTATGTGTATGTTGATACCTCTTTTTATGTTGAGAGTTGTGTCTATAGATTTAGTGAGAGGATTTGTCCTAAAGTTGAGGTTTGTGACTTGATCTAAGGGTGGGGAGGGGGGGAGATGATGAATTAAACTAGTTTCCAAATTTTCTCATAGTGGCAAGTTTTAGGGAAGAGTCGTGATAAATCTATTCCTATTCTAGTAAAGTCCTCTAATTTCAATTTAAAAGGCACTCTACCAATGTCTTATCTATTCAAATCTTACATATGCCTAAGGTTCGAGTTCTCTGTGCACTTATGTCCATGTTCCAACCTACAAACTAGAAGCAATAATGTCCATCAATAATCCAATATTCCAAGTATTCAAATTCTATATTGTGTTTCTCATGATCCATAAATTCATGTCTCACATCATGCTTGGTTCTAAGAAACTATGCTTTCTGAATGTTATTGATTCAGTTTACGTCGGTATTAGCCAAAGTGGTAAGGTTCATGCAAACTCATGACTATCCCATCTATGAAAATGAAAAGCAATATCTTCAAGTATCAATCCTTGTCTCAATCGTTGACTTCATTTCACCTTTATGCTATATAACTCATGATATATGCTCACATATTTCTCACTGTGTCCAACTCTAAGAACTCATGTTGTGTATGTTTATGTCTAAACAACTCTCCATTTATGATCTAGGAATTTGATATACAATGCACTTCGTGCCTATTGTATCATATCTTACAACTCATGCCCCACCTTGAGTATTACAATAAGTATAAGTCAAAATCTAATTGTGTTACTCCCATTCATGATACTTATGCTAGGGTCCCTCAATGACCCTTCGATTATTAGAATAATAGTGGTTATGCAAGCATATAACATTTTAGATGAGAGAGTAGATGTTTCTTATGGTGTTAAAATTTTGTGTGACTACTTGAGCTAAGGTTAGAGTTAGAGAGGGAAGAAGAAAATGAACAATTATTATGTAAAATAGTTAGGTAGGGGGATATGTGGTGAAATCTTTGTGAGAGTGAGTGAAGTTGTTGGTTTTAATGTGGAGATCCATAAAGTGGGTATAGTAAAGATAGGCTTGAATGTTGTGATTTAGGCAAATGCAAAACAATGTGCTATGTGGTTAGTACCCTTGAATTAATGCCCAAGGCTGTTTGATTACAGTGATAAGGTGAAGTAATATTATTAAAGGGATGTAGAGTATGGGGTCCCATAGCTTAAGCTAACACCTTTTTAATCCAGGTTACGCTTCAATGTGGAAGTACTATGTAGTGGGACTCAAACTTTTGTAGTTAGGTGTGTTATAGGGGAATTGTAAGTTGGAAATGATAAAGTATGTTATTTATTGGTTGGGGAATAGTTGAATAGTGTCTCTAAGTGTACGGTCTATCGGTCATATCATATAAGATGGAGGATGCTTCTATTCCTATCTTCCGCAAAACCTTATTTCATGTTGAGTATCAAGGTAAATCAAGACCTATGGTCACCAAATATTTGCATTCCTTATGTTGTGATGATCATGATCCCCAGAACTCATGTGCAAGGTCATCTCTATGTCAATTCTTATTAGCTCATGCTTTGTGCTTACACGATTCACTAGGGGTTATCTTGAATCTCTTTTGATGCCTATGAATATTTTGTTGAGGAAAAATATCCAATGTGAGGTTACGGTATTTATTCCATACTTTTATAGCTTCAAAAAGTTCCTACCCATCATTCAAGGTTGAATGGTTCCAAGGGGGAGATAATGTAACACCCTGCTTTTTTGGGCTAAAGTTAAAACATATTTTTGATGTATATATACCTAAATACAATGGTTTCTAGTTATAAATAATTGTGAATAAAAAATGCTTTAGTATGAGAACATGTTTGGATATGAGTATACATCATAAAAGTCTCTAAGCTCGAAGTTAAGTTGAGCACGTTCTTACCAGTTGAGTTTTAGTTGATGATTTTCTTAGGTAAACTTCCAACAAACATTAATCCTAAAATATAAGGATTTGCGAGACCTATAATATATCAAATTAAAGAACTTTGAGTCCCTTTTCCAATGCAACTATCCATTCATCAATCCGAGTCTGGAGTCAAAAGTTATGAGTGTTTTAGTAAGACATTGTCTAGGGTCTGCATTAGGCCCGCACCATGAAGGAATCACGAAACACCACTAGATTGGGTTGGCTTTTGATGTGTGCCTCCAACCCTGAAGTTGTCTTTCGTTGTGCGCTACCTACCCTGAGGTTAGCCTTGGCCATGCTCCGCCAAGCAAAAGCCAAACATCAAAAAGTGCTCCATTTTATTCTATTTAAGGGTGTTAGGGTCTTTACATATCCTGCAACTGTTCCTAATCATATACGGACGAAATTAAGGTCTTAACACATGTTATTTCACCTCTCAAATCCCAAAATTATCTTCTCTAAAGCAAGAGAGCAGAAAACCACCTAGGGTTTGAGGATTTTGATCTCCAAGGGAAAATCTCTCTACCTTCTCTTTGATTTTTCTATGCCAAAAGGTATGTGGGACTATCCTAAATCTCATGGGCATAAGTTTACTCTTTTAACAAGTTTTAAAGATATATAATTATGTATATTAAATTAGTTTTTGAAAATCTTTTAAAGAACATACATGATGAACCTGATTTGATGAAAGTGTGTATTTGTCATGGGTTTCTGAGTATGAAAATTGATTTATGAACATGAACTGGGAAATTCCCTTTCCCATGCTGAAATTTATGGTCTTAGCATGTTATGAATTTTGAATTAGGTTTTAGACATGAATTATAAGCCCTTTTTTGTTCATAAGATTTATGTATAACTAATGTTGAGGTTGTTTTACGAATGAGGATGATTATTGAGTTTAAATACCCCTTTACTTATTATGGATGTTTTTTCACGTATTTATCAAAGAGGTGATTTCTATTTAAAATGCTATGATTTCCTTATAAAGAAACTACATGTGATTAATGAAAGAATTGACCACTATGTGTTAGAGTTTTAAAAAGAGAGTGTGTTTGCATAAGTTTCATTTGCTTTTGAAAATAAGAACTCTCATGTGATTTGATAAATCTTTTGGTGGTAATTTGCATGTTTTTGAAAAAGAAGGGCTATGGATTTGAGATGATATGATTTGGATTGCA
Source organism: Capsicum annuum (assembly GCF_002878395.1). Classification (NCBI taxonomy): domain Eukaryota; kingdom Viridiplantae; phylum Streptophyta; class Magnoliopsida; order Solanales; family Solanaceae; genus Capsicum; species Capsicum annuum. The sequence continues at coordinate 32,208,798 of NC_061116.1, forward strand.
AGTCTAGTTATGATGATACCTATTATGCACTGTCCTTAATATGAAAGAAATGAATAATTTGAGCATGAAGAATGGCTTTAAAAGAAAATAATTGAGCTTAAAGAGAGTTAGATGGTTACTCAAATAAAGAATATTAGTGAAATGGCTCATTGTTAAAAACTGAGTTTTGCCAACTCGGGATGTATGATTAGCATTCCAGTCATATGAACGACCAATATATACTTTCCTATGGGAATTGGTATACTAGACTAGTTGTAGAACCCCGATCCTTTCAGAAAAGTTGGATTTGAGTGCTTGGACGATGAGTTGAAGACGGATTCCATTTAACCTGTGGGATTATAGACTTGTAGGGTGTACCATCTAACTCAGAAGTAAAGGAAAGAGTTAAGTCATCACTTAAAATAATGTTTTGAAGCTCATTGATTATGCCCATATGTTTCGATATATATTATGATAAATTGTTTTCGTAATGCTCTTACTTATTTTATTTAATGTATGTGTTATTTTTTGGATTATTTTACATACTAGTATTTTTGAGTATTGACCCCCTCTTTATAGGTTCAGAGGCTCAGTCCTAGGGTCAAGCATAGTAATATATTGTTCCTAGACTTCTTGAATTTGGTGAGCCACCCTTGCCTCGAAAGGCATTCTATCTATATGTAATCTTAGTCAATTTTATGGTCTAGCTAGGGGCTTTGTCCCGGCTAGGTAGTTAGTTTTCATTAGAGGCTTCGTAGACGAAAATAAATATTGCATTGTCATAATTTCGTTGACATATTTTGGATTATATGTTTCTATTAAATATTTTTATATCTTCCACACATTGATTCGTGTATGAATTATGCTTATAATAGTATGCTAAGAGGTCTCTCGAACCTTCATAGTTAGGGATGCCCATCGAGGCTAGGGCCTAGATTAGGTCATGAAAAATATATATATATTTATATATATATATATGTATATGCATTTGATTAAGTGCATTGAATTGAATGATTTCAAACTGTTGATCACGGCATTATGTTACCCTTATCCTTGGGTTACATGCTAGTGTTCACCCCGATAAATGTCTTTAGATGCTGTATCCCTGCTCGATGCGTGATCTATCCATACTTCCACTTCTCTTGCTCAGTGATTAGGATTCGGGATCGACTCGTGAGTTGACATTAAATTAGTAAGGTTCTATACATCGGATGTCTATATTTCATGTTTTGGTTTCTTATGTCCCAAACTTGTTTAGACTTATTTTTGGCTATAGTCGGGGTCATATCTCAATATTTTATTGGTATTTAGTTTTGGTTCTTTGTTTAGAAGGCTTTGTTGGTTTACTGTGTATTTGGGTTATGTTGGTCGGATTTTTTATCTGATTTTTGGTTGATGAATTATGGACATGAATTAAATATCAGTAAGCTTACCCTTATGTTATCTTGTTATATATTTGGAATTAATCCGACAGGGGTGATATTGGGTTGTTTCGCTAGGTATAAGGGGGTGCTCTTTGATCCTCAGTAGATTTGAGATACCCGTCATAGTGAAGCTCTAGTTTACGCCATGACAGAGATTGTATCAGATCTAGGTTTGGTGTAATTGAGTGTCCAACAAAGCCTTGTCATGTATTATCTCTTTTATGGATGTGTAGCATGGCACACTTATAAAGGAGAGGTATAAGGCATTTAGAATTATTTCTCTTTCTTGTTGTTCTATTTCGAGCTGTAGAGTCTAAGGTCTTGAATAACTCTAATTCCGGTTTGTTCTCATTTCATATTATTCCTCCAAGAAGATCTGATATCCTTGTGAACTCTTATGTCTCATTTGAGGACAATGTGAAGGTAGACGAAGTCGTCCTACTCCAGGAGTTCAAATCCAATCTAGGGTTGCTACTTTTGATTACCTAGATAGAGCTACACCAGTTCCCCTTATTCCTCCTCAATCACATCGAGCTGATGTGTCTAACACAGAGTTTCCCCAGTTGATTTATTTCCTTACACAGTTTATAGCTTCTCAGACTGAGCAGGTTACTTTTATTTCTCCATTTTCCATGGTCACTAAAGTTGGCCAATATATGAGATTGAGTACTCCTACTTTTACTGGCTCTAAAGTTGAGGAAGATCCTTAAAATTTTGTTGATAAGATGGAAAAGATCTTTTGTTTGATGCATGCTACTAATATAGAGGGTATATAGTTTTCTACTTACTAGTTTAAGGATGTAGCATATTAGTGGTATGAGGATTGGGACTAGTCTAGGGATGATGATGCTGAGTCAACCCTGTGGGATAATTTCTCTAGTGCTTTTCTGGACTGGTTCTTTCCTAAGGAGTTGAGGGAGGTGAAGGTGAAGGAGTATGTAAATTTTAATCAAGGCATGATGTCAGTCAAGGAGTATGCCTTGAAGTTCCAACAATTATCCTCATATGCTCCTGAGTTGGTGTCTAGCATAAGGGCTAGAATGAGGAAGTTCACTTTTGGGTTATCCTATGAGTTGATCTTTGACAGCAAGGCTGTCTTGTTGAACAAGGATATGGACATGTCTAGGCTTGTGGTGTATATGCAGCAAGTGGAAGAAAAAAAGATGAAGCAAGAAGAGATCAGTGAAAGGAAGAGTAAGAAGTTTAGCTACTCTAATCAGGGGGTAGGTCAGAAACAAAGTGGTAGAGATAGTGGAAAGTGGTCTAAGAAGAAGAGGAAAAATTTAGGTTCCTACTCTACGGCTAGTTCTTCTTATCGTAAGACATTAGGTGATCATCGTACCCAGTATGATAGTGAGTTATGAGCACCTGGAACCTAGTTGCAAGCTAGTGGGGCACAGTCTGCCTCGTTATATCCTCTTTGTAGATTTTGTGATCAGGTGCATCATGGTTTTTATGAAGAAAAGAGGAATAAGTGCTTTAAATATTGTTATATTGGACATCTTCATAGGGATTGTACTTCTAAGGTTTCTTCTAGGGAGAGTAAAATTCCTGTTGTTACTTTATCTGCTCCTACACTAAAGAGTGCTAGTTTTGCTTTTGGCTCTGGCGCGGGTTGGAACCGTCTATATGCTCTTGCCACCCGCCAGGATTCTAAAGCATCCCATGATGTTGTTACTGGTATGCTTAAACTCTTCTCTCAAAATGTATATTGTCTACTTGATCCTGGGTCTACACTCTATTATGTGACCCCTTATGTGGTTATTTAATTTGGTTTAGATCCTAAGTGCATTTCAGATCTTTTTTCTATATTCACCTCGGTATGTGACTCCATTATGTCTAAAAGGGTCTATAGGGGTTGTGCGATATCGGTCCATGGTAGGGAGATCTTGATGGATCTAACAGAGTTGGACATAGTAGACTTTAACATTATTTAGGGGATGGAATAGTTGCATTCATATTATGCGCCTGTAGATTGTCGGACCTGTAGGGTCAATTTTCATTTCCCAAATGAGATGGTGATTGAATAGGAAGGTAGTTCCCTAGTGCCTAAGGAAAGATTCATTCCATATCTTAGATCCCTGAAATTAGTTTCTAAAGGATGTCTCTATTACTTAGTGCATGTTAAGGATTCTGGATCCAAAGGTCACTCCTTAAAGATCGTCTCTATAATCTGTGAATTTCTCGAGGTGTTCCCTGATGATCTTCCTAATATTCCTGTCGATAGGGAAATTAATTTTGGTATTGATCTTCTTTCGAACACTCATCCTATTTTTATTCCTTCTTATAGCATGAATCCATCTGAGTTTAAAGAACTCAAGGAGTAGTTGGAAGACCTTCTAGAGAAGGGTTTTACCTATCCTAGTATGTTTATGTGGGATGCTCCCGTGCACTTTGTGCATAAGATGGATGGTTTGCTTTGAATGTGTATTGATTATTGCCAATTGAATAAGGTGACTTTGAAGAATAAGTATCCACTTTCGAGGATTAATGATCACTTTGATCTCCCTTAGGGTGCTAAGTTTTTTATAAGATTGATCTTCGATTGAGGTATATCAGTTGAGGATTAGGGTGGTGGATATCCCAAAAACTACTTTCCAAACTTGATACGGTCATTTTGAGTTTTTGGTTATGTCTTTTGGCTTGACTAATGCTCCAACAACATTTATGGACCTTATGAGTAGATTTTTCCATTAGTTATTAGATTTTTCATGATTATATTTATTGATGATATGTTGGTGTATTCCAAGAGTAAGGCAGATCATGCCGATCACCTCCGCCCTGTGTTGCAGACCCTAAAGGATCAACATTTGTATGCTAATTCTATAAGTATGAGTTCTGGTTGAATGTTGTGTCATATCTAGGCTATGTTGTTTCTATTGAGGGGATTATGGTGGATCTGCAGAAGGTTGTGGTGGTTAAGAAGTGGCCTAGGCACATGATTCCAACAGATATTTTGAGCTTCTTGAGTTTAGCCAATTATAATAGAAAGTTGTGGAAAGGTTTTCTTCGATAGTTGTGCCGTTGACCAAGTTAACTCAAAAAAAGGTAAAGTTTTTGTGGTCTGATGCTTGTGAGGGTAGCTTTGAGAAGTTGAATGATAAGTTAACTTTAGCTCTAGTTTGACACTACCCAAGGGAATGGACGGTTTGGTTGTCTATTGTGATGCATCCCAGGTGGGATTGGTCTTTGTGATGATGCAACATTTCAAGGTAATTACGTATGCTTCTATACAGTTAAAGGTTCATAGAAGAATTATCTGACTTATATTTTGGAATTGTAAGCTGTGGTGTTTGCATGAAAAAATCTGGCATCATTATTTGTATGGGGTCCATGTTGATATTTACTCTAATCATAAGAGCTTAAAGTATGTGTTCACTTAGAAGGATGTATATCTCAGTCAAAGAAGATGGCTTGAGTTGCTCAAGGACTATGACATGACTCTCCTCTATCATATAGGTAAAGCTAACGTGGTTGCTGATGCCCATAGTAGGTTATCCATGGAAATCTTATCTCATGTGGATGAGGAGAAGTAGGATTTAGTAAAGAATATTAATCGTTTAGCTAATCTTAGAGTTCGTGTTTTGGATTTCGGGGATGGTGGTGTGATTGTTCAAGAGGTGGCAAAGTCATCTCTTGGTGCTAAAGTGAAGGAAAAATAGATACTGGATCCTTTCTTGATGCAAATCAAGAATGATGTGGGTAGATAGAAGGTAATGATTTTTAAGATCGGTGGTGATGGTATCTTGAGGTACTAATTTAGACTGTGTTCCCATTATTGATGGGTTGCGGGGAAGAATTTTGGACGAAGCTTATGAGTCATATTATACTATTCATCCTAGTTTAATAAAAATGTATCATGATCTTAAGGAGATTTATTAGTAGAATAATATGAAGCGAGATGTGGCCAATTTTGTGGCTAAGTGCATGGTGTGTTAACAAGTAAAGGTTGAACACTTGAGACCCAGTGGATTATCTCAAGAAATTGAGATGCTAGTGTGGAAATAGGAAGTGATTAATATGGATTTTGTTACTTGTCTTTCTCGGTCTCGCCAGCAGTTTGATTTGATTTGGTTCATCGTGGATAGGATGACTAAGTCCGCACACTTCTTGCTAGTGACGACTAATTTCTCTTCTTAGGACTATGCGAAGTTGTTCATTAGAGAGATCGTGAAGTTGCATGATCTCCAGTATCAATCATTTCAGATCAAAGTAATCAATTTTCATCTCATTTTTGGAAGTCTTTTCAATGAGGTTTGGGGACTAAGGTGACCCTTAGTATTGCTTTCTACCCGCAGATGAATGGGTAAGTAAAAAGGATAATTCAGGTCTTGGAAGATATGCTTCGGGCTTGTGTGTTTGATTTTGGTGGTAGTTGGGTTGACCACTTGCTTCTCGCAGAATTAGCCTACAATGATAGTAATCACTCTATATTTGGTATTACTCTATTTGAGGCCTTATATGGTAA
>NC_061116.1:32214700-32290519 GCF_002878395.1 Capsicum annuum
AAAAAAAAAATAAGTTGTTTGGCTCTGATTTGGTTTACCAAGCTATGGAGAAGGTGAAGGTGATTCGGGATAGACTTAGGGTCGCCCGAATTCACCAAAATTCTGAGGCGAAGGGATTGGGAATTCAGTGTTGGTTATTGTGCGTTCTTAAAACTATCTCCCATGAAGGGAGTAATTCAGTTTAGTAAGAAGGGAAAGCTCCGTCCCAGTTATGTGGGCTTGTACTTGGTTGTGAAGAGGGTTTGTAATCTTGCGTATAAATTGGATTTTCCCTCTATTTTGAATTCCATTCACCTGGTTTTTCATATTTAGATGTTGAAAAAAGTGTATAGGTGATCCTTTGACGGTTGTTCCTTTGGAGAAGGTGGGTATTTTAGATTCCTTGTCCTACGAAGAAGCTCCAGTTGAGATTTTGGATTGGCAAATTCATCGGTTGCAGACAAATGACGTGGCTTGGGTAAAGGTCCTTTGGCGCAACCAAAAGGTTGAGGAAACTACTTGGGAGGCCGAGGAGGACATGAAGTCCAAGTATTCATTCTTGTTCCCCGTTCCTGATAATCGTGCTTGAGGTATGTGTAATACTTAACATTTTAGTTTTTGTCTTTGTATAAGGAAATTGTAAATTCCTTGGTATCTTGGTTTTCTTTCTTAAAGGTAAGAGTGGTTGTGTTTGGTGTCTAATCGTGCTAATAAATACCTTTCCCTATCATCCGAGGAGAAATAAACTTATCGGGAGAGTTTGTAACACTCTGAGTTTTTGGTCCTTAAAAATTTCTAAAATTTTATCCTTACTTTTCTGACTATGACTCCTCTGAAGAGTTGTACGGAGCTTTGACATTTCGTAGGGACTTGGTCATAACGTAATCAAAACAAGTGACTTAGTATTCTTCTCTAAGTATGAGTGTCTCTCAATTAGTCGTCAAGAGTTCTTACGGATCATAAGGACCAAGTCATAAGGTGTCCAGTAAGTTTGGCCCAAGACACTGTCTTTATTACGACTTGAGTCCATGAGTCGTAAAGACTCATTGGGAGTCGTTATGTCCCTATCATAGGGTGTCCAGTGTGTTATGTCAAATTGTTGTTGTTTTGAGTACGAGAAATGGTTATGAGTCATTAAGTATGGTTACGAGTTGGTGGTATGAATCGTAGCCAGACTAGTATGGGGCCTTTATGGTTCTTCCTTAGCTACGACTCCTTGTTATGAGCCATAGTGAGACTGTACAAGTCGTATAATGACTCATAGCCATTGACGACCAAAATGTAGCATTTAATTTAAGGGCATTTTGGATAATTCCCCTTTAACACAATTAAAATTCCATATCAATAAAGCACTCATGGGGGTTAAAATTCATCCTTCACATACTTAAAACACTTCAAAATCTCTTTCAAATTCTCTCAAGAAAGTCAAGCCAGGATTTCATCAATTTGGTCATCCAAGGGCTTAAAGGTTGGATTCCTTTAGTAGAACTTGGTATTTCAGGCATGTTACTCTTCCCTCATTGTTAATTTTGTAAAGACATGTGATTTAAAGTATTGTTCATGAGATATTTATGATAGTTTTGAAACAAGGGCTAGGCGTTTGAATGCTTGTTGTCGAACAATGTTTTTCTATGGTTTATATATAATTAATCATGCTTTAAATATGATTTTGAACTTGTGGGTGCATGGATATGGTGAATGAACTAAGGAATTGTGATTTTCCCATACTTGTGGCTTTTGAAGTGGTTCTGACCTCAACCCCATATTATAAAACTAGTTTTTAGTTATGAGCAATGTGGGAATTGAACTATTCAATAGCATTATGATGTTGAATTAAACCTTATCGATTTGTGTTTTCACAAGCTACTGCATAATTAAACCAAGGGGGTTGTGAATTCCCCCAAGAGATGTAATTGTTTGGGCATTTTGTTGTTACCTTGCTAGTATAGTTGGTATGATGATACCAATAATGTATGGCTTAATGTGAAATATGGTTCAATGAATGGGAATGTGTGATAAATATTTTAATTGGGTTTTAAAAGATGGTTGTATAGATGAGTTATAAAAGTGGAGGTCTGAGTGACCGACACTAAAAATTACGCTAGCCGGTGCGGGGGTCGTTATGGCTTGAGGGTTTTAGTCTCCTTGCTTGTGACCAGATGGTTCGAGTCCACCTTAATGTTATTATTATGATTGGAGGGTTCTAGTCCCCCATATCATATTTCATGATCAGGTGCTTAAGTCACCTTAGTATATGATTGGAGGGTTCAAGTCCACCGTGAATATATATATGATCTTTCTCTGGTTCATACAGCTACATGCATTAGGGCCTGACCAGAGGGTGAGAGCTTGGTCCTATATAGCCCGTGTGCACTACTATATGATGGTTGAGATACATAAACCAGTTTAAGTTTTTAAAGTATATGTTAAGCCTTGTTCCCTATCTCGACATATGATATATATATATATGTATGTGTGTGTGTGTATGCATTTGATTATGTGCATTGAATTGGATGATTTCAAACTATTGATCATAACATTATATTACCCTTATACCTGAGTTATATGCTAGAGTTCATCCTGCTAACGGTCTTTCGGATGTTGTATTCCCATACGATGTAGGATTTGGACAAACTTCTATTTCTCCTGCTTAGTGATTAGTATTCGAGATCGACTCATGAATTAACATTGAAGTGGTGAGCTTCCATACATCGGAAGTATATATTTAATGTTTTGGTTTTTTATGTCCTAGACTTGTTTAGACTTTTTTTTGGCTATAGTCGGGGGCATGTACCGACATTTTATTGGTATTCAATTTTGGTTCTTTGTTAGAAGGCTTTGTTGGATTACTGTAGACTTGGGTTATGTTGGTCGGATGTTTTGGCCGATTTTCAATTGATGAATTATGGACATGAATTAAATATCTTTAAGCTTACCCTTATGTTATCTTGTTATATGTTCATAATTCATCTGACAAGGGTGGTGTTGGGTGGTTTGATTAGGTACAAAGGGGTGATCTCGGGTCCCTAGTGGACTTGAGATACCCATCACGGCCAGGCTCTATTTTGGGTCGTGACACTATCATATGCGTTCTCTAAGTCGATAAACACCATGTGCAAGTCCTTTTTCCTCTCCCTTACTACTCCAATAGTCTCCTAACGATATGGATGGCTTCAGTAGTCAAGGTGTGGCATAAATCCAAGCAAATTCTCAAAAATAGTAATAATCCTCTGCAACCTTAACTCTACCACCCTCTCTCAAACCTTCATAATGTGACTCAACAACTTGATACCCCTATACTTATTGTAATTTTGATTTTTACCCTTGTTATTATACAACGAAATCATCGTACTCCCCCTCCAAGCTATACTAGCGAATGTTAGAAGGGATTTTTTTTTGTTTTTGGCTTTTCATTTCCAAGTGAAGGTTTTTGAAAGAACAATTTGAAGTGTACTTCATGGAAGCCTTGGGATTCTGCAGTTGAATAGAACATATGTATATTTATATGTATAATTGAAGTCCTATTTACTTTGTGTAATTGTTGATGTGACATTTTATTTGCATAAGCCCACATATGTTTGTACTTGTATGAATTTATATTATATATGTTATATTATGAGTAATTATATAATTGTTATAGAATTTATGCTTGTTTAATCTTGAATTTATGTGATTTAAGATAAGTACTTCTTAGGATCGATTATGTTAAACTTATGACATATTGATGTCCGGATAATGATTGAGAACTTTGTGAACTTTAAAATCTAACCCCGATGATGAATATTGACATAGTTGATTATTTTTAAAATTATTATGTATATGATTTAGGCTAAAATAATGTACATAGTTGTCTCGTGATACTTTATATTTGTTTAAATCAGTATGTTAACTACTACAACGAAAATTATCGCCGAGCTTAGTAAAATTAAAGCATGATAATAATAACTATGAAATAGGAGTATAAAAATCATATGTCCTGAAAGATCAAGAGGCTCTTGAAGTTCTTAATATGTCTATGACACTTCCTGAAAATGGAAATACCCCCCAACATGTGAAAGATCTTGAGGCATATCAAGTTTGGAAAAAGAAGAATTCTCTTGCTCGCATAATGTTTTTAGCAGCGTGAATGATGATATTATGAGAGAATTTCGACATTATGACAATGTTAAGGACATGTGATCTATGTTAAAAGAAAAAATTGATCATACTTCAATTGCTAAGTTAAGGGCTCTTACTATTAAGTTTGATATTTATACGAAACACTCGGATCCTACTATGCATAAGCATCTGCGCCATATGAAAAATATGGTGAATGAACTGAAAGATGTCGAGCAAGTATTGACCAAAGAGCAACAACTCCAAGTATTGCCTTTTTTCTATGTATATGAGAACTTTGCGCTTCAATCTTTAACGTTTAGTGAGATGACTTTTTCCTATTATGCTGGGAGATTAGGGAAGGGGAAAAGGAGAAGATGAGATGGTAGGTGGGGGAATATTTGTGGCTTCGACACCAGTGTTGGAGGGTGCTGAATGGCTTATTATTCTTGGACCAGTATTCTTAACGGTGTTGTTGCTTTTTGTTAGTGGCATTCCTTGCTTGAGGTGCTATCATCGACTTGTTGCTTATGTCTCTTACATGCCCATTCGAGCATAACCTTATACCGTTTAAGTGTACATTAAACAAGAATTAGCAGACAAAAAATTTAGAAATATGGCTAAATATATAGTATATAAGGAGTTCCATATGTACCATGTAGCATATTCTGAATTACAAGAGTTGTAAGCTCTTCCTAAAACACTACTCCCTTAATCCCATTTTATGTGGTATTATTTGACTAGACATCTTTTAATGACCTTTAAGGACAACAAACTTGTAATTAATCTGTTTACAAAGTTTTTCCTTTCCTGGAGAACTCATTTTATCTCATTTTCTCGTGTTATAAAAAGTAGTAAGGGTTAGATATATGAAAAATCCATGATCTATAATTTGAGGCACAAATATACGGGAACAAGTGGGCTGAAATTGCAAGGTTTCTGCCTAGAAGTTATTCAAGTATTTAGAGTGCATTTTAGTAGATCTCTCTTTTTTATAGGATACACTTATGGCAATAATTGTACTGTCTGGAATTTTCAAAAACAAAATCTCTACCTTCGTGCAAGCATCCTACCATAGGCACTTTCAACATAAAGAGAGCTTTCGAAGGCTATCTTTTTACCAATTACATTTATTGTTTTTCGCCATTGCTTTGCTTTAGAATGCATGGGCAATGTGGCATCATTAGTCAATTGCCTGCATGAGACAAGTAATTCACTTCATTAGAAACACTTCAACTTCATTAACAACATAATACAAACAATTCTACCTCATTACACCCAACAAAATAGATTTACTTCAACATATGTTCTCCTATCATAGAGAGGAACATACATTCACTTTATGATTCCTAAAACATACACAAAGAATAAAACACATGACACGAAAAATGACAACTTTTGAACTTCTTGATTTTATTCTCCAAAATGATAACTTTGGCAGCTTCTTGGGCTGAAATAAGCTTCATTTCTTCTCCAAGCTGTTAAATTTAGAGCATTAAGTCCACAATATCATCTTCTTAAATTCTGAGTTTCAAGTAAATTGATTGTCCCTTCCGACATTGCTACAAAATTTAGGAGAAAAGAAAGCATTTTTTAAGAAATGTGAAGTGTAGTATGCTAGAGTAGCATCAACACTATCACTTCTTACAATTGCTTTGGCAACCTTATCCAGCCTTCGGTATTTAATGGCATGCCAATGGCTTGTTGATATTTTCCATCCTTTATACACCTAAGTCAAAAGAAAGGCAATTATAAAGCAGAAGGAGCTTCCAGAATATAATGTGAGACTTTTAGGTTTAGATTCATATTCTTCCACAGCAGAAGATGAAAATATACTTACTTATCAAGCATTCTCTCCAAAATAGCCGCCAGCCTAGGATCCACCTCTGTGGCTTCATCATTTGACTATGTTTTCTTAATCTTATGGCTAGCATGCTCATCCAGGGCTTTAGCTGAAGAAGGAAAGGAAACATATTGCAAATCTAACAATATTGAGTCAACAATTGAAAACAAAAGGAAATTCAAAAGAAGTTGTCAGGTTGCAGTACATAAGACAACCAAGTGAGCACAAATTTCTGTTTGAAATATCAACCAGGTTGTAATACACACTGAATGAAGTATAGCCAACACAGAGGTGGAACCTGACATCAAGAAGTACAGCCAATTGTACTGAAGCTACACCTTTGCTCCCTTTTCATCTCTGACCCCGACCTTACCAATCCACCAAACCCATTCCTTGCACTCCCGTGATTCCCTTTTCCTCCTCAAAATTCTCCCAACACCAAACTTGTTTTCTACTTCCTTATTAACAAATTTTAAGTAGGGGTGTTCATGGGTCGATTTGGATCGGTTAGTGGTTAAAACCACAACCAAAACCAATTTAGTTGGTTTTTAAATTTCTAAAGCCAAACCAAACCACAAAAAAGAAAATAACCATTGGTTTGGTTCGGTTTTTTGATTTGTTTGATTATTGACTAGCCTACTCCAACTATCTCTAGAATAAACTCCTTTTTTAACCCATAGAAAAGAATATCACATTGAACAATTTCTCATAAAATATTTGTATAGTGATGGACAAATGACACTATAAACTCTTAAAAATTAGAACAAACACGTTAAACAAAATCAGCATTGAGATAAAAAGCACCAATTTTGTATTATAGGCACTAAGATTATCCAACAACATAAAACCACATACATGTACATTGTAAAATAGAGCTTTGTATTCTGTTGCAGTGTACTGCAAGAAGAGACTGAGTTGGGCAAATTTGAGTTATCTGTTTACTTTATAGACTAGCTAGATGAGCTAATCGTACAGGGAAAAGATTAAATAAATAAGGAGGCATAAAACTATCATTTGAACTAGGGACCATGGTAACTCGTATTATGAAAGCTGAAGTAGAAAAAGTGAGGCAGGGACTGTAGGGTTAACTTATTAGTAATAGTAGGTAGAGTTGGGCTTGGGTTTGGGGCATTAGGCAATTGGGCAATTGGGCTAAAGTATTGGTTGGGCTAGACATAGATTAAAATTTAGTTTTAGATTAAATTTAATAAAATATTTATATTTTATTTATAAATTATATATAAATAATTATAATATATATATATATATATATATATATAATTTATCGGTTCGGTTTGGTTATTTTCATGATTATTTTTAAAGTAAAATCATAACCCAACAAAATAGCATCAATTTTTTAAAATTTAAAACCCAACCTAACTAAACCAAATCAAACATCAAATTTTTTAATCGATTTGGTTCGGTTTACGATTCGGCTTGGTTTTTAACCAAACCCATAACACCCCTGCTTTTAAGGCTATCCCTGGTATCAAGAGCTTAGAGTTTTTTGCACATAACCATCCTTGTGCATGTCATAGATGCTATTGACATATAAGTAAAAACATCCTCTTTGTTTACAAAAAACATTAATCTCTCATTGTCTCCCCTCGTCCCAAAAAAGAACTCCCTCTCCCTAACCAGTTTACCTATGTTATTTTTCAGGATAAAAATGAATTTTTCTTGAATGGTTTCTGTTGTAGTCCTAAAGAAATAGATAAAAGCACCCTCTCTCTGAATCTCAAACATCTAAATGATGTGGTCACCAAATTCAATAAAATATCAATAGATGGAACATGATGTATTGCGAACCTAAATTTTTTTCACATGCTTAGGCCCTCCCAAAAAAAAAAGAATTAGGAGATACTTGACATGATGCATTGCAAAGTTAAGTTAATAGATAGAACGTCTTGAGCAATTAGATGAGATGGTCACAAAATTCAACATTATAATATAAATAAAAACCAATCAGTGCTCCATCATCGCAAAGTCTAATACACTCAAGCTATGCCTGCATGCAATATGTCATTCATAAACTATTCCAGAAAAGAATTTCTTTCTATTCCTGTTTGAGCTTTTCAATAGATGGTTAATAACCACTACATATACATACAAATGTGGTTAAACAGAATGATACTTGGTATAAAGATCTAATAAGCATGCTTTTCAATATGCAAAAAATAAGTACAGAGTGCAAGCATACCTTAAGTTTTATAAACCCCACTAGAAACAATAAAATAACTTTTGGAAAAATTCATTGATCCCACAACATCTGATTGCAGAGCATCAAGGAATATCCCAAAATCAAAGAGTGTTGTGTTTGGTGTCTCTATAAGGCAGGAAATATTCAGCAATCTTTTAAATCCAGTATGGTCATCATCACAGTACAATGCAGCATAACGGCAGGCAGAAGAATTTCCACAAGCTTGTTTCCAGCAAGTAGTGTCACGTTCTATAGAAAACAGATACCGAAAGGCTCGAAGTACCTAAAAGCGGGAAGTCACTATCATACTAGTGATATATGCTGGTATAGCATAAGCTTGTATTCCAGGAAATACTTAAGATGGCTAAAAATCTACAAATTTCAATTCTATGATACCAATTAGGACAAACATGACAAAATTTTATGTGATACCTTCAGACAGAATCATCCATAGGTAATCTCAGGTACACAAAATTTACCAACATAGTATATAGCAAACCATCCATTAGAATTGTAACTCAAGCTTGTTGCAAACTTACATGGCTAGTAATAGATTGTTTATTTGTAATAGTTGCGCTAAGCCTGGTTAAAACATCATCAGCTTCTGTATTCTCAACTACGACGAACTTCAACAATTCTTTGAACTCTCACCACAACAACCCTTGATCGTAGTGAATCTTAGATTGTGATAACGGATCTTTCCCCTTTCGATTGAATGCAAGCAGCAGCCACATTGAACACTAGAATGTATTTTTCTTTTAGAAGAGAGAGATTAAGGGACATGGAAATTGGAAAGATCCAACCCTTGGTTATTTAATTTTAGATAATTGAATCAGGTCTTTTTTTAATTGTGGGTCGGATGGAATAATAAATTGAATTGTGTAATTAAAAATAAAATTTTACACATGGATAGTGACGTGGCATGGCCACGTGGCTTCTTTTTACTTAGCTGACATTTCTGTTAAGGGGAGGTGTATTTTTTAGTCAAATATTTAACGGAGGGGTATTTTTGAGCCAAAAAACTAACGACGGGTATTTTTAATCTATTTCAAATAGTTTAGGAATATGTTTAACCCTTTTCTGTAATAAGATTAAAAATAGAACAAAACAAAAATCGAAACGCTTGCAAATTCTCTATTGGACTAATGGACTCTCTGAAAACACTGGACCTAAAGTAACATACTAATGTGAATGATCTCTTGAAAACAGCCACTTCTTTTATAACAGATAAAAAAATCAGTCAACATAGTGTCTCAACTTTACAGAAAAGTGCAAGAATGAGACTGGGGATTGAAAATTTTGAGTTAACAAAAAATGTAAGTCTTCCAAACTTTTTAAGTCAATAAATCCAATAATTAAAGTACCGGTACTACTCCCTCTGTCTCAAATTATCCGTCCCAAAATTTTTTAATTTAATTTCTGATTTTACTTATATTTTTTCATTAATTAAGAAGAGAAATATTTTTTCCATCTTTTACCCTTTGCATTAATTGATTTTTCTTCAAATTAAAATGTCAACCTCATTTAATAGGGATATCATGGTAAACTAGATATGTTATTAATTATTTTTCTTAATCAATATGTCATCTCAATTTGGAATGGATAATTTGGGATGGAGGGAATAATTTATACTTTATATTTCCTCTGAGTATCATTATTTGTCACTTTTCTATTATGAGATGTTTAATAATACTTGTCCACTTTATAAATTCAATCGATAATTTACTAATCTTTACTCATTTTATGATTGGTATTAAATACAATAAATCACATTGCATTTTTCAAAAAAAAAAAAATAAATTATTATATTAGAATGATATAGTAAAATTACCGCTCTATTTATTATTTTTAAGATATGTGCCAAACTAAATATTAACAAGTACTTATGAATAGAGGGAGGAGTTCTATGCAAGCGTTTAGGGGCCAACAACACTTCCACTCCGCATTCTAGATTACCGGTAAGGGGCATGGTGGAATTAGTAAAATTTCATTTCTCTTAATTAAAGATTTCATCCCTAAACAAATAATCTTACGGTAGGGTATTTATAGCCAGCACAAATTAGAATTATTCGGACGAGAGAACAATTTCGAAATAAAGATAAAATGATATTAATATAAAATAAAAATTATTGTAAAACACAGCAAAGTCACTTCACCAATTAAAGACAACACCGTGGAGCCCCATAATTCTCTACAACTCCTCTTGCTTTGTGTTTAATACTTCTCCATCTCAAATTACTCGTCTCAAATTTTCTAATTTTCTCTGTTTTCATTAATTAAGAAGAAACAATTTTTTTTTTCATATTTTATCCTTTACATTAATTATTTTTTTATTAAATTAAAATCTAAACATTATTTAATAGATGTATTATGATAAACTAGTTATGTTATTAATTATTTTTTGTAATTAATGTATTATCTTAATTTGGGATGAATAATTTGAGATGAACGAGTATATTATACAGAGAACACGTCTTAAGATCAACAATGAGATACTTGGAAAGTGAATCTTATACTTTAATTATTCCTTTGCTTTTTTCCAAAAAAGTGGATATTACTCTTTCCTTTTCACGTTTTCTTTTTATAATGGAAGACTATTGAAAGCAGTTTTAGCTAGCAATCATTTTATTCTCTTTTCATTCAAATTTATGTCGTAAGTAATATTTTTTTTATACTCTGTTATAAAAGGAATAATAGTACAATTTAAAATTCATGTGTAATTTCATTTGTTTATATAAAAGAGTTAATGATGAAAAACACACTTGGACTCTTGTTTTTTCAAAAGTTTCACATCCCAACTATTACAAGATGGTGTAGATTTCAAAAATTCATGTTTATTTTTGACATAAGTTTTAATTCACTTGTGTTTTTGACTATCATCTCTAAAATGAAAATGTCCTTTTAATTTATTTCTGTACTTGGAGGTTGCAGCTTCACATTAATTTCTTCACTTTTCTCACCTCATTTTAGACTTCTATATATTATCAAAACTACATAAATCAAGAAAATGAGTTGCTTTCTACCACCTGTAATTCAATGAATTCACGTCTTGTTAGGTTATAGATGCGGTCCTCAATAGTTGCTAAAGAGTTAAAGTCATACCGCCTTAATGAATTCTCATTGAAAGATCTAAACTACTTGCAATGAACTGAATTAACCTAAACATAACCAACACATATAGTCAAGCCACATACAAGTTGAAGCCTGATCTTTTGAGTGTTGAAAAAGCATCTTCCATGCAAATTCTTGCATCAGGTTTCACTAAAGTAATGCAACACAAAGCTAATACCATGATAGATACCAAATTAGAATCCACCACCTTATGAATTCCACTTGTGAAGGAATCACCGACTCAACTTTGTCTGCTCAATTATCCATTAAATATTTCATCACTTGGTCTCATTCTTGTAAACGTCTCCATTTTCAGGACACCGAACGATAAACATCACAGCTCGAGGATATTATTCCATGTTATGCATACTCTGCAGTCATGGTTAAAAATTATCATTGAAGTTTCCCAAATAAAATGGAATATGCCAAAATTAAACAAGGAGTATTGATCTATATCTACGGGAAAGAATTGTTTTGAGTATTTAAACTATATGAGAAAACGCTAAGAAATTCTAATGTTCCTGGAGCAACATAACCAATGGTTGCAATTGTCCTTGTTTGAGCAAAAGCTTCCCCTTCACCTAACAATTTTGCATTGCCAAAATCACTGACATGGCAAACCATGTCTTGATCCAGCGAGACATTGCTTTTGCTGGATCACCATAGTCACAAAATTAAACTTTTGTAACATTAAAAGTCACTGAACTGTGTTAGCTACTGTAACAACCCTCATTTTTACTTTTTTATGTGTTTTGACTACTTTTTCCTTGTTTCTATTTATCATTTATGAGTTGAGGGGTTGGTTGGCATGGTCCCAAGGTGTTCAAGAGTGATTTAGATGAGTTTGAGATTTTGAGTAGCCTTTAAAGTAAGACTTTTGACTTTAGTCAATATTTTTGCGTTACAAACATCGAATGGTGATTCTATTATTTTAATTAGATTTGGAATGTCGTTTTTGGGTTAGTAGCTTGGTTAGTTCGGGTTCAGAGTCATTATTTTGAATTTTCAGATTTTAGATGAGAAACTAGTTGAATTAGCCCCCCCCCCCCCCCCCCAAAAAAAAAAAAAAAGGGCTCTGGGGTAACTTATTAAAAAATGAACACTTTTGATAAATTCGATGATTTTATTAAATTTAAAATATAAAATTAGTCTAGTAGCATTATTGATTTATTTTGGTGGGATTTCAAACGAATTTTTTCACCATAAATCTTAACGAAATCCCAAACTAAGGTATGCATAGTGTTCATTCATGGACTCCTTTCGTCCATGAAGCCCAAGAATCCCTTTTCTAAATTCAAGTTATGGCTTTTCTTATGAATTTCATGATTGGGCTGCTTTTGTTCATGTTGATAATGAGTAATTGAATTGTATTCCATGAATGAGTGTTGAATTCCATATGGGTTGATTTGTATCGGTATATATTCATGAAACCCTAGGACTAAACCCTTGAATGATTAAATTGGAATTGAATCACGACTGTTAATTGTTGTATAATGTTGTTTACATATTCTATGCCTACTTTATGTTTGGTTGAATGCCTAGATGAAAGGAAATTGTCTAATTAGCATGATATCATGAAATACCCATATATGTACAAGCTTATTCCTATCACATGTTTGATGAAATGCTTCAATAAATGTATTATGATGATTATTACGTATTCAAGTAAGGCATGCTTTGTCAGTTTGCTTCCATCGATTCCTGGTTGTACTTGTACCCAAAACATTAGCTGTGTACCTAGAGCCATGTAATGTTTTCATGATACTCTCAGTCAAGCTATGAATCCTTAGACTTTAGATAGTCCTATGACTTAGGAAAAATCTCCATAATATCATGACTCAGTCAGTTGTTAGATATCGGTAGTATTCTGTCAGTCAACGGAACTTAGTAACTCAACTCATGTTCAGTTTAGTAAATCATGTTCAGTGTCCATTTAGATGGGAGTAGGAATTAGCACCAAGTGAAACCAAGGATGGGGAAACACACTATCAGATGAGGGTGTAATCCTTAGAAGTCATCCTTGCGTTTCAAAACTATGTAGCCAGCATAGGTTGAGACATCATTACTGTCCGATAAGGGTTGATGGGGTGGATAAGCACTGTCAGATAAGGGCCCCCCCGTTCTCTTTTGGGGACACTATTAGATAAGGGTCACCCACAGCTTATCCTTACTAGTGGCGTGGTATTGACACCCTTCCAATTGGGCTTATAGATTAGACCACAACTTAGCCATAATGGCGTATCAGGGGCATGTCGGTTAAATACTACCTCCCACAGTTTTAGTACCAGTCTCAGTCAAAGAACTCAGATAGTTCTTCATATTTAGGACTATTAGATGCGGTCAACTTAGATACAGGAAGGAACTCAGATAGTCCCATCAGATATAGGCACTCATGTTATCAGTTACATTCAAATACAACTATTTATGCTATCAGTTATATCAGTTATTAGTATATCATGTCATCAGTATTCAGATTCAGTAATCACGATATCATAGTGTTATTTATAGTTACATATTTATGTATGCATTCTTGTAATAATGTTAGACAGTCAGCTAGCTTTATTTATGCATGTTAACCCTTACATTAGCCTACCTCACATGTATACTCAGTACATTCTATTATGCTGACACAGTTGTGCTATGGTTCTTTCTTTATATGTTACTCCATAGGTTCAGAGATGCGAGTTCCAGATCAACAATAGATTCCAGTCTCAGCAGTCAAAATAGAAGTGAGTCCTCATCCTTTGAGGACATAATTATCTATCCACTATTTTGTTGATTAGTTATTAGTTGGAGTTAGTTGGGGACATGTCCCATCAACTTCTTATTAAGATAGTAGAGTCTTTCAAACTAGATGCAGACTATTATGTTTCAGACTTTAGTGTTTACAATATTTTTTTGGGTATCGTATTACCCCACAGATGTTATCTCATCCATGTTATGTTTAGTTTTGAACCTTACGGCCTTTCAGTGCATGTTTCCATAATATTCAATATTTTATACAGTACATAGGTACAGATATCAGTCATGGGTTAGCTTGTGGTCCTTCGGGGTCATGAGCACTGTGTAGCATTCTAGTTTAGCAAATTGGGGTATTACAAACTTGGTATCAGAGCCTAAGGTTCAATAGAGTACTAGGAAGTCTGAAAACGTATCTAGTAGAGTCTTGTACATGGGTGTGTTGTGCACCACATTAATCTGCAAGAGGCTATGAGATGTTTAGGAATAGTTTCCCTTCTTTCAGTATTCATGGCGTGCTAGTGAGCATAATCATAAGTCAATATCTTAGTCTAATTTGTTTTTTCTCCTTATTTCAGAATATGCCTCCTAAGAGAAGAAATCAGTCAGCCCCTCAGCCCGAAGAACCTTTGGCCGATCATGTTTCTTATGCAGAGTTTAGGACCACATTTACTACCCTTGCTCAGTTAGTAGCTACCGATAATGAGCGACCTACTATCGTTCTGGCCAACTAAGTGGCCAACTCAGCTGCAGCTAGGATTCGAGACTTTATCCGAATGAATCCTCTGTTCTTCCACGGGTCTAAAGTAGATGAAGACCCTTAGGAATTCATTAATCAAGTTCAGAAAGTGACATACATCATGGGGGTGACTACTGTTGAGAGTGTTGAGTTAGCCATACACTAGTTGTAGGATGTGGCTCATACTTGGTTCAAACAGTGGAAGTCAGAAAGGTCAGATGATGCAGGTCCTACAGAGTAAGAGGAGTTTGTCACTGTATTCTTAGACAGATTCTTTACCTAAGATCTTAAAAAGACTAAGGTGCTAGAATTCATCAACCTCAGGTAGGGAAATATGATGGTGAAAGAGTATTCTCTAAAGTTTACTCAATTAGCTAGATATACCCCTCATGTGGTTGCAGATGGCAGAGCTAAGATGAGTAAGTTCGCTTCAGGGGTAAATAATAGCGTGGTTAATGAGTGCAGATCCGCCATGCTAAATAGTGACATGACTTTAGGTAGAATTATGACCCATGCTCAACAGATAGAAAAATAGAAGATTAAGCAGAAGGAAAAGCAGAATAAGAAAGCTAGGATAGGTAGCTTCAATTTTAGTCAGCCTAAATTAGAAGGAGGAAACCGTTCTCAGTTTCATCCTAAGTCATCAGTTCCAGCTCCTTCTTTAGCCAGTGTTCCAGCTCCCAAGTTCAGAGATAAAGTTCTAGGCTCTAAGTCTCAGGGCAGTGTTAACAATTCCCAAACTAATTCTCTTTGTTAGACTACAAGATGAAGATGGAGTTGGAGTTGGAGTAAAAAGCTTCTAACTGAACTGAGAACGGTTACCACTCTCTAATTTTGGCTGAGAAAAATTAAAGCTACTTGTTCTAGCCTTCTTATTCTCCTTCGCTCTCTCTCCTTAAGTTTATATTCCTTAATATATTAAGCATGAACCATAAACCTAGATAGGTCTATATCCTTAATCAACATAGCAGTCCTACACTCCTTGACCACACTATTAGATATACGAGAAATGACTTACTTATTCTAGACCAATTATCTGCAACCACCAAAGGAGGATACCTCGCTAACTGAGTAAACCTAAAAGAATACTCCTTCACACGCATATTACCCTGCTTCAAATTAATAAACTCCAGAACCTTAGCTTTTCTCAACTCCAAAAGGAAGAATTTTTCTAAAAAAGTTATGGCAAACTTCTCCCACTCTACAGGCCCTGTCTCAACACCCCTATCACCCTTCCACTACTTATACCATATATGAGCTATATTTTGTAACTGGTAAGTAGCCAACTCTATACTCTTACTCAAAGTGACACCTATGATATCAGTACCTTTCTGAACCATATTAAGAAACTCCTATGGATTCTCCTCAAACTTGGATCCAAAAAACAAAGGGGGATTCATTTGGGTGAAATCCCAAATCCTAGCAGTAGTTGTATTTGCCACTGGATTAGCTGGGAAAGCATCCTACTGATTGTTATAAGAAACTACTGAATGAGCTAAGGTAGTTAATACAGTTGTAAACTCAGCATAAGAGACGTGCTCATTTAGGTGATCTTCCAGAATAATCGATAGTGCGGGCTGGTTCCTATTTCTTCTTCTATTATTCTTTTGGGAGATATTTTCTATAATGGAATAAAGAATGTATTAGAAAGAGAGTTTAAATAGATCTCATGCTCATTTGTATGACATAAATACTAAAAGAAGGGAAACCTTTCCTAAAACATCTTGTAGCCTCTTGTCCGTAAATGTGGCACTCTTCACACCCATGCATAAGACTCTACTCAACGTGACTTTTCAGACTCCCTAGGACACTGTAAAACCTTAGGTTGTGATACTAAGTTTTTTCATGACCCTAGGATACCCCCTAGTCGTGGTAATGATGCTTATGTTTAGAAGTAACCACAACCTAACCTATGAGCTGGTACCTACTATGAGCGATTAGTAAAATGATAATAAAGACATATGCAGAAAAAACTGATAAAAGTCATAAGGTTTAAATACTAAACATAACTTACTCATAAATTTAAATGTCTGAGTACATACTATAAAGACTGATAAACTGACTAACTACCTGAATGTCTGAAAAGCCTCCAACTGACTAACTATGGAGTTGATAGGATAAACCCCCAACTAACTTCAACTAATTGGAAATACTGAACTACTGAGATAAACTAAAATGAAACAATCTTGTCCTCGATGGATGAGGACTCACAACAATTGTTACAGCTAACAAGCTGTACTGTCTAAGTGCGGTCAAGAAATTGTACTTCCAAACCTATGATATAAAACATCATAGCACAAAAAAAGTATGCGATCAGTTTTTTGAATATACTAGTATATGAGATAAGGTTAGGATTAAATACATGGGTTAACTGTATATAAAGTAATGACTGGCTGAATAACATGAGATAGTTGAGTAAGCATGCATAAAAACTAAAATACTGAGAATGCAAGACCAAGCATATATATATTTTTGAAATAATGTGTAAACTGAAATACTAAAATTTAATAATTGAATAGCTAAGAATCTATATACTTTGGTCAAGTAAACCTTAAAAAAATTATACTGAATACTGTAATGAGATAGTGTGAGCTAACTATAACTAATGTGCCCCAAATCTATTGTTGGGGTCTAACCTATAACCCTAGTTGAAAAGGTGTCAGTACTGCGCCTTGGGTACTAATGCTGGTTGTGTGGATCTACTAATCTGATATCCCTAAGGGCTAGGGTATCAAACCTAAACTGACGGGTGACCCCTAAGTGGAAGTTAAGCTTAAACTGATAGGTGGATCCTTGGAGGAAGTTAAGCCTACAATGATGGGTGACTTCTCTTATTCTACGCTGGCTATGTAGTTCTAGAATACAGGAATCGTACTAAAGACTCTACCTAACTGACGGGGAAGTTGCCTACCCTGCATTCGCTAGATGCTAAATTCTACTCCCAACTAAGCCGATACTAATGACTGGATTGAACTAAGTTTAACTAAGCAAACAACTGATCATGATAGCTAACTGAATGACATGCTCATGGTTTATTTGAAACCCAATCTGAAGATACTAAAATTATGTAAACAGCTAAGTATCAGGTGTTCATAACCCTTCAGTACTGAAAAAAATAACAATGAGGACATATGAAGTTTTAAAAAATCCATAATAAAGGATCATTGCTCAAAACCCAACATTTAGACATTTCATCAAACACATGGGATTCATGAATTTTAGCATGGGAATGGATAAAACATGTGATTGAAAACAAAGTTACAATACTAAAACCATGGTTTGGGGATTTAACATGAAGATTTCAATACAGAAATCATATAAGGGCTCATTCCATCGAAAAACACTTGTAACATAACTTGTAATCAAAATCAATAATAATTTCATGGAGATAATTCATCATAATTAAGGGTAAATAATGCCCTAACTGATTTTTTAATTCATGTTTTATGAATTGGGTGGATGGGAAAAGACGTAACTATCCCTCAAGAAATTAAATCTGCAACTAGAATACGGATTAAAAGACCACCTTGATGCGATGAAGGGCTCATCTCTATACCCACCATAATGCCCCACTATCATAGTGAGGTTTTGGAATTAAAATCTAAACACAACCCAATCCTCATCCAAAAAATCAAAACTCTCCTCAGACATGCTCCTTAAACCCTTGAACATGAATTAACTCAAAAACTAACATCTCAGGGTCGGGAAGACCAATTTAAAAATCCTCGAAGTTAAGAGGCCAAAAATAAGACAAAGTGCCCAACACTTAGTGAAATTTTCTTGATTTAAGCCTCTTATGCATGCAGCTAGGAGATGAACTAAGCTAAGTATAATACGGTGTATTACACTAGCAAACATCCTTATATACACTGTCTACCTTAAGACTCAATTAATCAAGTCTTACCCAGATGAGATGACTCTTATCCTTAAGTCGTAAGATGAATAAAACATGCACACTAACTCTTAATTTTCTTATTTTTCTTTATTTTCCTTATTAGTTACTAATGAATGTACAGATACGGGTACCATGCCTCTTAAAGGTGCTTTATCTTCAAAAGAAGTAGCAGAGAAAAGAAACAAAAAGGCACCTATTTTAAGTTCTGATTCCACTGAGTCATCCAGTAATAGTAGTGAGATTATTGAATATCCAATGAAGGAAAAGGATAACACAAGAGGCAAAGCACCTGCAAAGGGAAAAGGTTGTTACTCTGGAGGAAACACCTCCCAAAGGGACAAGTAAGAAAAACCCCCACACATCACCACCCCAAACACTGTTCTAGTCTGAAGATGACAGTTTTAAGGATAATAAAGATAATGAAAATGGAGCATCTGAGGGTGATGCAAGGGAATAGGAAAGTTTTGAATCTTTCTTAGATGAAGTAAGTTTGAAAAATGCAAATGAGGCTGAGGAGAAAGTTGATGTGACTCCCATTGATAGAAAAGACCCACTATTAGCTCGTACACCTGCTTTGGTGCCCACCATTGAATAGTGGGGGTACCCCGATATGCAGGATTCATTTAACAATATGTTAAGTAGACTCTCCAATGAAAGAATAAAAAGGAGTCTCTATCTTGAGAAAAGGTTGACTACAAATGGGATGTCTCAGTTGCCAAGGTGTGAAAAAAAATTCCAACAATATGGGTTTTAGTGGATAACCACACTGCCCGGCAAGTAAAATTCCATATTAGTCAAGGATTTTTATGCGGCATACTAGAGTGAGCTAAAATAGTTGTATCCACAGGGTAACTTATGGAAAGGTGGTGACCCCATTACTTTATGGACCATTCAAGAGGTGTGGGGGAACATCTCCCTGTATACTATTTATCGATTCTTTAATGGATGGAACTTTTAGCCTCTAGTCAACATAGGAGAACTAGAGTACCACATGGATGAAATTGAGAAAATTACTCAAAAGAAGATGGGTCAGATGATAAGATAACACACTTTAGGTAAAATGTGAATCTGATCGCATTGAAAGATGAGAATGTAGTTTGGGTGGTTGGAGGTACAAGAGTGGCCTGGAAAAAGATTAAAAAACATACATTGAACTTTGAGGCCAAGGTGTAGTAAACACAAGCCTGACATAGATTATGTACCACTACTGGGGACAATGTACTCAGCCTGATTCATGTTGCATTAATTACTGGGTTTATGGATGGGCAAAAGTTTGATACGTGGGAGTTGCTAGCCCAAGATATGTGATAGGACTATGGGAAGAGAGAAGTTATTACTGGCATACCCTTGTATGATCACTCGGCTGTGTTTTACTGCAGGGGTGCAGGAACTTCTAAGGATTAATCAGTTAGTTGAGCACACAAATATCACAAATTTAGGGTTGATTAGAAATACAGTGAACCCCATGGCCAAACAAGAAAGGCAGGGAGCTGAGATACACAAAGCAAAGACTAAGACTGTTGAGGTTGTTTGACTGATGTCACCATCGGTGGAAGTGTATAGATTGAGCCATATACATCTGATATAGGGAGTACATCTAGTTCCCCTTCTTTTGCACAGTCTGTACCACGTCAACCTTGAGTGATATCGACTGGCTTTATAGTGATCTTACAATTAAGATGGGATAAAGAAATAAAGATATTATCCATATAAAAGATGAAGGTTCGGTATATAGAAGGGGGTTTGAAGCCATGGGTTGAGACTATACTAGCAAACTAGGATAAATGGGTGTAGGTTCAAATAGATTTATTTGAGCAGTAGATGATACGACAGTTGGGAAGTGGCCAGATTCCAGATATAGCAGAAGTGATATCTGAGGTGGCCAAAATAAAAAAGATGGCTGATGAGTTATACAATAGATCGATCATTCCAAAACCCATGGTTATAGCGGTTGATCCTGAGATACTTAAAATATTAGGGAGATTTCAAAACTAATTGAAGAATCCCAAAATAAAAGAAAGAAGAGAAATCACCAGAGTGCAGAAAAAGAAGTTGTGAAGAAAGCAAAAGTGGATAGCAAGTAGAGTGAGTAGGACTGACAGGTGAGGGTCCAAGAGATGTAGGCTAAAGTTGGTAGCTCAAAATAATCGAGTATTAATGTTAAAGGTGGTAGTAATGGAGCCCCATAGATTGACGTACCATTGATTGGACTAGCTATAACTGGTGCCACTAATGCTTAGACAATCTCGACTGCTGATGGGACTTCTGCTGATGATGGTAGGACCCAATCTGAGTGCCTACATTATTATAGGAAAGTATGAGTTAGCTCCTTGAGCACCTTGTATGTTATTGGTAAATCAGTGGGATAGTGCATAGGCTTTAAGTTGGGGTAGGGGTGTACCAAGGTTACCACAGGCTATACTTTCCATGTTTCAAAGCCCGTGGCCACATTTAAAAAAAATTGAGAGCTGTTATATTTTATTTTTATTTTTAAGTTGATTTTGTTGTGTGCTGGAATAGCAGAAGTATGAGGAAAATTTGTTCTTGTGGTAGTAGATATTGTTTTGAATGATTATACTAAAATTGTCTGATTTTTGAAATAATTATGCTGGAAAAAGTGATACCCTTCCTAAAAAACTTTTATGACTGTGTTATGTGTGTATTTGTGAAAGATAATTGAGAATCTAATAATGGCATTAGGATTAGGAATAGAACCACTAGGGCAAACAATTGCATAACTGGATAAGTATTACCTAGCAGTATAACCTTGTGTGAGTGTAAGTGAGGTGCTTCTTAGTTTTGGGTGTTCCTAAATCTAGAACTTACTCGATTTCTCTCACCTAGGTTTCAGGATAGTCAAGTAGGAGATGATCATAGGCCATTTTTATTTTGAGTCCACTCGAGCTTAAATGCCTAACCAAATGAACTATGAAACCTTTGATCTAAAATTTGAACCTTCATTGAACTTTTTCTTGATTACACTAATTTTACCTTCCCATTTCACTTAAAATAAACCTATATTAGCCCAATCCCTCCTTGGAAACTATACATATCAACTCAGACAAATCGCTTAAGTTGAGGGTGGCTATTATAAGGGTGTGTAAGGAAAAGTGAGAATAAAGAAAGAAATGTAGAAAGAAAAATGAAAAAGGATAGGTGCAGTTAAAGTAAAAGAAAAAGAAAATTGCAAGAAAAAATAATAAATGAAAAAGAAAAGAAAAGAATAATGAGAAGAGAAAACCATATACCTGATCTAATCTAAATGTGCTTTAAAATAAAAATGGAGACATAAGGGTGGAAATAAAATAAAGAAAAAGTTGAAAATAAGTGGGCCCCAAATAAAGCTTAGTGTCAAGGAGGCATAGTCAATGAAAATTCCCAACATGATACCATACCAGCCCCTAACCTACATTATAAGCCGAATAAAGTCCTTTAGTGATCTTACCTTAACTATCTGAAAACTTAGAAAGAGAGCATATGGGCAAGCATATGGTATTCTGTATACACTAGCGATACTCCTTTGTGAGTGAGAGAATATTTTGATATACCCCTGAAAAATTGATTGATCTATATTGAGTGAAAAATGTATTTCTTTGATTATGAACGCCCATAGGGTATGTTGTTAGATTGCTAAAATATTTGCTTAGTGTCACTTTTATATTCCTAGTTGTCTATTACTAATGTAATAAAATCATCGGATTTCTTTTTGTCACTTCATGTAATAAATCGTGTACACAGTCGGGTTCTTGAAAAATAAAACTAGGAGGGGAAGTAAATTTGTTGAAAATTGAAATGAAAACTCTCTGCCATAGATATCTTAGTATCTTTCTTTTTAAGTATCTTTGTTGTATGTTAGAGTTTTTGGTTTTTGTTTTTCCTAAGGACATGTAAACTTCTAAGTTAAGGGTTTTGATGTGCCGTGCAAACACAACATTTTTTATGCTTAAAACATAGGATCTATGCTTGTACTTAGGTTGTTTTGAGTAGATATGATGTGCTTTTGTGCTTGTTGCAGGTGTGATAGGCAAATAATGGTGTTGGACTGAAACTAGAAGAAAAGGACCTGAAAAAACCAAGTCTACAGATGATACGCATTAGTTCACTAGTCGTCAGCACATCGTACGACAAGCAGGTTGACTCATAAGCATTATAGAAGAAAAATCCATGCAAAGAAGTTAAGTGAAGGAAAGATATGACTGGAGTATATGAGTCATAAGATGAGGGTACGGGTCGTGTCAAGAAATTGTAAAGAGAACAAAACTTCAAGATGCCATTCAGAATTGAAGTCATAGAAGAAAATGAGTTGAAAATCCAAATACAACTCGTATGGATAAATAGTAAGCAGACTAGTGTTTAGAATATTGATGAAAGAAGTCCCAGGTGGATACGAGTGAAGACCACAAGCTGTATAATCAAGATACGAGTGGATGAGCTAGATGAAGAACAAAAAGTTTAAGCCTGGGTGATCAACTACTGGAATGCATATGACTAGCATCATACGACTCGTAAGAAAACCTTATGAGTGCACAAGCGAGCCGTACATTAAGCCAATATTACTTTTCCTATTCTATTTTAATTAGAACTTCTAAGTTATTTTTAGATACTAATACATTGGGGTTATTTCTTTATTAGGTTTCACTCTTTGACATTCTTTTACATTACTTTACATACTTTTCATTGTTCTTGAGATTCTTCGATTTTGATTCAATTGAAGACTTAGGATTTTACTCTTCTTATTCTAATGTAATTAATTACATGCTTTCTTTATTAATTTTCATGGATTATTGCATAAACATGAATGGTTAATTTTCTTAACTAAGGTTATGGAAACCCTGGTGGATTAACTACGAAAAGGAAGTGAGTGATTCATCTATTCTAAAGTTGTTGCATGTGTATTAATCTTCTTCATAAAAATTGACCTCAGAGCTACTGCAGAAACTTGAGGATTTCCTGCATTCGAGAACGTCCTCACAAGGGAGTTTGAGATAAAAAAAAAGGGATTAAGACAGTAATTTGAGATTCATGTCCATCTTATTATTCCATCATCTCATTCAATCAACTCAAGACTCAAAGGGTAAAGGGTGAGATTTATCGAGAAACAAATAAGATGGTTGATAATACATATCTTGTTTACTTTACATGCAGAGCAGCAGAATAGGTGGGTTGAACATAAGAATTTTACAGAGTTGAGAAGCTAGGGGGAACACAGTCCTAGTGTTCTTCTTCTATTGTTTATGAACCCAAAGCATTCATGTTTGGTTACTACTTACTGATTATTTCCAAATTCCCCCATTTACTTTTCCACACTGCTTATCGATTTCAACAAGTTAAGCAATTGTTCAACATTTTCCTTATGGGTTCGACTCCAAACTAGTTGAGTTACTATATTTGGCATCAACCATAACATACTTCTTTGGAGGTTAGTTTTGGGTGATATCAAGTAGCACATAAATTTTTGCAGGTGAAAAAATGTGGCATACCTGTGACACCATTTGGTGACGACTCTGAATCCTAATGAGTAGATAGGGAATATAGATTATTGCGACCCTCGCCTATACCAGAAGTAGTGCCCTTTGGAACCAAGGCTGAGGAAATAATAGCTTAGGGCTTATATACCTTAAAAGATCCCTTTATTGAAGAATATTTTCACTAAAAATTACCAGTCTAACCACAATTGTAATACACAACTGTACCTATGAGATAAGGTCTATGATGGAGCTTCTCATAAATATGGAAAAAGGGATATGCCAGAGTTGACTAAGCCACACTGGCCTGAGATTGAGTACCCAACATCCTGGGGCCATTACTAGATTAGAATCACTAATCATTACCAGAGCTGATGATTGAGAATTACCCTAAGATTTCTTTTATAACTAATGCCTTCCCTCTTTAATACCTTACTGTTGGCTTGTATCATGATCTTTCAGCCTAGCCCTTTTGTTTTTCTTCTCCTCAGCTCAACTTGCTTTTTCTTTTCATCCTTAATATACTTCATGTACACAACTATCCTAGATATATCCATGTCATTGTTTAGTATTACCAATTTACTTTCTAGTAATAAATCACTAGAGAGACTAGAAGCAAACTTCCTCATTTGGGCCTTCATATTAGACATGCATTCTAGAGAATAATGGGATAATTAGGTAAACTTTAGTTCATACTCTTTAACACTTATCTTTCCCTACTTCAGGCCCAAAAACTCCTCATGTTAGATTCTCTCAATTCTTGATAAAAG
Source organism: Capsicum annuum (assembly GCF_002878395.1). Taxonomy (NCBI): domain Eukaryota; kingdom Viridiplantae; phylum Streptophyta; class Magnoliopsida; order Solanales; family Solanaceae; genus Capsicum; species Capsicum annuum. The sequence goes on from NC_061116.1 coordinate 32,239,537, forward strand.
AAATAATCGAGAAAAGCCACAAAAAATCTTTCCAAACTATAGGTTCTGCCTCTTCTCCCCTAACCTCCTCCCACTCATCATACCACTAATAAGCCACATCTTCAACTAATATGCTTCAAACTCCACTCCCTCAGCATTACTAGAATGCATCTATAATACCCCGTACTTTTCTTAGTTCCATTTAGCTCCTAGTGTGTCAAGGGTCAACTTTAAAAGTTTATAACTCTTTATACATGTGAAATTTTCTAGATCTAGACTGACCAAATTGCAGATAATTAAATCAGCTTTCCAACAATACCAATTTTGCCTAAATCCGATACTCGGTTGAGAAGTTATGACACTTTTAATGAGAAGTAGTAGTTCATCTTGATTTGGCCACATCGCGGTGATAACCAAAATCACTCTCGTCCTTTTTCTAGTGAATCACCACAATTACGTTGTATTGTAGTGAACCCCAAAATCCCACTTGCCCTTTCCAATAGCTCATATAGTGTATGCTGGTTAGAAGAACCTCCCTTAAGCCTAGTAACTTATGTGCTAAAACAGAATAACAGAACAACTCCTAGAAACTAAGTGTAAAGGCTCATAAATTTACTTAGATATGGTCCTACTTAGGACACTAATTACAGAATTTAAGCTTTTAGTTTTTCATATGATAAAAGTGAGTCCTTCCTAAACTTAGCATGCATGATTTGAAAATAGATTTCAAGTACAGATTTAGAACTAAGTCTGGTGGATCATAGTATTCATATAGTATGTTTTATCATTCACGATTTATGATTACAGTTTCAATTTCTCAAGCCAAAGTGAGCCATTATTACTTAGCATGCATTGTTTTTGAGAAAGATATATATATATATATATTACCTCACTATTTTTCTTATGCATTCACCTCCACATGCTCAGTACATCATAGAAGTACTGATCCATATATATGTCTATATGCTACATTGTTGATACTATAGGTTTAGGTACTCAGTTTCAGCAGTGTGACTAATTTTGAGCATCTCCATCTACATCCCGATAGTTGGTGAGTCCTCATAGTTTGGGGACCCAATTATTCAGCTTTCAAGCTTATTAAAGTAGTTGATTCAATATTTATAGTCAATTCAAGTCAGCTGGGGGCTTGTCCCAGTGGCTCTCTAGTTGTTTGTAGTAGAGGCTTGTCCGTCTGCTAGTTAAAATTCAGATTTCTAGTGTTGACTGTCAATACTTGAGTCAAATATTATCAGATATTATGTTCAAATAATTTCATCTTTTATCAGAAAGATTTCATCATTGATTTTATGTTTATATTTTTCCATTATGAGTTACAAATTTAGCAGAAGGTTTATAGGGTTAGCTTGAGACTACTAGTAGTCTTGAGCACCGTGTGACATCTTGGGATCCATTTTTAGGGCATTACAACATCTCTCTAAAAATTTTATATATCTCATGAACAAAATCTTGGGGGACCTTCTTAACTTGGACCTAGTAAAAGTCAATGGGTAAAGTTGCATGAAATAACCAACTCAAGTAGTGTTTGAGGAACCAATGGTCGAACCAATACTAACTATATGGTGCAACTGAGATGACTCGATCCAAGAAATCACCTTAATTATTTGTCTAAATTCAATATTTAAAACCTTACTGTGAGGGGAATAACTACGTATATTATTGGTTCTTAGAGTTTGTAGAGGGATAGTTGGGGTTGGAGGTGTCCCAATAGGAGTGTTTTCTCTAGAAGTAAGGAATCTTTTTGAGTCTCCATCCCATAAGTAGTGTGAAGTCACCAAAACTTCACCTTTAAGAAGTATAAAGAGGTTGATGTCAAAATATAGAACCACAGGGAATAGGTTTTAACTATCTCGCGGGTAGTGCAGAAAAGTGAGTATGGAGAATTTGTAATTATTAGTAAAAGTGACAAGATTTGAGTGCTTTTGGTTTTAAAAAGTCTAAAATGAACACTACGAGTGTGTTCCCCTAGCTTCTAACTCCATAGGTTTATCATGCTCCATCTAATTATCTCACTGCTGTGCACGTAGAATCTTACAAGTTATTTCTCACCAACAGCCTCTCAACATTTTTTGGTGAATCTCACTCATCTCCTCATGGTCTTAGAGTGTCGCATTACTGACCCTTATCTTGGATCCCAATTTAACTATCTCCTCTTGGTCTTAAGTCATTAGATGAGGGTTGATAGCCTTAAATTACTATAGTGATCTATTTTTCTCAATCTCTACCTCTCTCTCAAGTCAATATCAAATACTGATAAGTTCCTACCATCTGTAACCATTAATAAAGCAATTAAGGCAAAGATAATCATAATACATTCAACAATAATGATTTAGAAGGATTGCACACTTCCCCTACTTTGTTAATTTGCTAGGGTTCTCACAACCCCTGTAAGGGAATTAGCTTCTCATTGTTGTGAAACAATCTATGGAATTTATAAATGAAAGCATATAATCAATCTCACAATAATATATGAATAAAACTCAAAGTCTCAAATGAATAAATCAACGAAAAACCAAGAATACAAGAATCCCAAGATCAAAAGTCAAACTCAGAATCAAAATACATGTTTGTGAATAGTATGAGTGCGGAAACTAACTAAAAAATGTCAAAATAGTATTTATAAATTACATGGAAATCCTAGGAAACCTTTTCAAAGAAAAAGAGAAAAACTTTGAGTCAGTGTTCACCTTTGGTGCTAGTTATGGGTCGTAGGTGCCACCTATGTTCTCTAGGTGGACCCATGTAGGTGACAACCTCCAAACTTTTGCAGGATCTCTTTGAATCTCCATTTTCTAGCACTTACTATGTCACCTACGGGCCGTAGGTTTCCCATCATAGGTAGCAGGGACAAAATCTCAACTTTAGGTTCTCTAAAATTTCACTTTATGACATGTATTCTGTCACCTATGCCACGTAGGTAGTACTTATGGTCCGTAGGTTCCCACATAGGTAGGAAAAACTTCTTAGGTTCCCACATAGGTAGGAAAAACTTCTATCTTCACTTCTTTTCTCTTGTCTAGCTCCCAAATTTGGTTTCCTAGAAAATACAACACAAAAACACATCATATCCAAAAAATGACCTAAGTAACTTTATATTTTATTGTTTTAAGAATTGAAAGTGCTATGAAACCATACCACATCATAGAGCAGGCCAATTCAGTATTTACCCCAGTGAGGGTAGAGCTTTCAACTGAATTCCTTTCCCTATTAGTACTTTTTGGAGGCATGATTGGAAATATGGAAAATAGGAGTCAGAAGAATTTTCTTAAGTCTAGATTTTCTTTCACAAACCTAGAACGTGAAGAAAATAAAAAATTCCTAAATGTCTTATATCCTCCCCTATATAAGTGTGGTGCACAACGCACCTATAAAAAATACTTTACTTAATAGGGCTTCGTAGATATCCTAGGACCTTAAATCATGCTTTGATACAAAGCTTGTCACAGTCTGAGACTATGCCCTTGCCACGTGGGTATCCTAAACTAATAAAGACCTGACAAGACCCCTTAGCATAATATTATATGCATAGTTAGAAATAATGTGCTAAATTAGACCCATAAATAGGAAGTTCAACTTAAATGACAATTCAAACTTAAATCTTGAAATAAGACAAAAAATATTTATCTAACATAGTCTAACAAGCCTCTAACATAATGAATAAAAAATCCCAAGACGGAATATGACTTTGGAAATACCATAAAATAGGGTAGCCCAAGTCTAACTGAAATAGAATATATGCCTTCCAAAAGATGGATGTCTTATCATTTTCTAGTTGTTGTACTGAATGCATCCTAACACTGGGCAGGATAACAGAGAAATAATTTAGAACCTACATCATGAAAATATATAGTATCTGGTAATGGTCATGAAACCCAAGGAAAGGGGACTAAATAAATTTATAAAATCTAGAATATAAATCCATCATAGACAAATAAGAAGCATGTGACTAAAAATAGAAACATAATCACTTGAAAATTTTTCTTTTAAACTATGTCATTTACACCGACATTGAGTAACTCCCAAGCTCTATGGGTCCAACACTACATAACTGGCGGGGCCTCAATCCATATTTGTGACACAGATTGAGATAATGTATTTTGCCAATCATAACATAAGAATAACTGTAATACTGCTCCATGAAGCAAGCATAAAACGGTCATCCATTCTGTAGGATAGGGACCTTTCCATATCGGCAAACACGATTTTTGGTGTTCGGTCATAAGGACTACACCTTTTTGGTGAACTACTTAATTATCTTTAAGCCCAAATTAAAACACTTTCATATCATTGATTCATGATGTCTTCATTAAGACATTCACATTTTTTATATTGTCATACTAAGACTTGAAAGCCATCCAAATCATTCTAAAATTATTATCATAAAACACTATAGTCTCTTAAGTCCATCATTCAAAATCATAAATCAATCAATGTTAAATTTTAATAAGTTTTTTAAAATATGTCGTAAAGTTCAATACATTTTTTGGTTTAAAGAATGGGGTGATATACTTATGCATTATTGTAATTCACATCATTTTTAAAGGCTTTATGACTATAATTTTTTCCTTTAACCTTCCGCATTCATATATAAAAGCACATCATTTTCAAGTAGTTATTTCAAGTATCAAAATCCTTTACTAGTGATTAGAAAATAATTTATAACACGAGATAAATGAATATTAAGCTTTTCATAAATATAGTCCTCAACCCTAGTTTTAATCCATAAATATCATATGCATAAATGATAGTTAAATTCACACTTTATAAAAGTAGTTAAATTAGGGAGTGTTCAACATGCCTTTTTGACAGAAGAATTTTAGAAAGTTTGAATTCATTGCCTACAAGCTTGAACCCTAGTTACTTTTGTTTCTTAGTATTTTTTAGAAGATTTGAATGAATTTATGTATGATAAAAGTATATTTTTGGCCTTGAAATCATTTAGGATGGACGGGGAATGGTTTCTATAGTGTAAAAAGACCCAAATACCTTTAAAATAATGCATAAAATAAAATTCTATTGGTTAAAATAGGTTGAGAGAAATGCGCACACCATAGCATGGTCTCCCTCTATGCAATGAAGGACCATCACAAGGTAGACTCCCTTTGACATAGGAGCCTCTGTGGGATTGAGGAAGTAGACCTTTACGATGGTCTGTGTGACATGAGGCCAAAGTATGGCTTTCTAACAGTGATGCATGGTCTCATTTAACGCCTTAAGCTATCCTAACACTACCATACTCATCCCTAATCAATTTTTTACATAATTTAGGGGTCATATATGTTCTTTTTAAGCTCAAAAGAGATCCAAACACACAGGGAATTACACTTACTTAAAAAGGTTAGGATAGGGTTAGAGACATAATGACCTTAAATTTTAGGTCGTGACAAATTGGTATCCAATGCTAGGTTTAATAGACTCATGTGTCAAAGTGAAAAATGACTAATAGAGTTCTATGAATTAATATGTTGGCATCTATACCTATACTTTGGAGTCTATGTGACAGTTTACATAAAAAATTCTCCAATTTGATTTCTTATTATGTGTGTTGTTCATGACCAATATTCTAAACTTGTATCTAAACTCTCTACAAGGATGGTAAGAACTTAAGCTATTGATATTAAGGATATTACGCCAACAGTCACTGTTAGAACCCCAGTTAGGGTGCAATGTAGGGGTTGTGATTGATAAAAAAGATAGAGATTAGGCACGGGGAGTGGCTCCAACTAGAGGATAAACTAGAGTGGCCTCTCCTAAGATAATATTGTGTATGAAGTGGCAACCTATAAGACAAAGGATGTGGAAACACCCTAGTACTCTCAAGTTTTCATTGGTACTTGAGTATTAATAAATCTACTGATTTATCTTCTAGGCCATTTGGATGGCATTCCTAATACAGGTATTCTATCTATGTACAATGAATGATTCTTTTACAATAGGGTATATTTAGCTGCTAGACAGTCTCCTACTCATGTTTCTCACACTCTTGGGGCATAAGCAGCTACTTTATGGCCCCTTATGTTGAGGCATTGATAGGTAGACTTAGTGTTCTACCTATTACTCCAAGTCCTATAATGTCTACTAATAAAGATAAGAGATTTATGTGATTTATGAGATTGTCCCCTCCTAAATTTAGTGGTGCTATTGGTGTGGATGGTTATTATTTTTTGAATAATTATCAAGAGAGGTTGTGTAAGCTTGATTTACTTGAGTCCTATGGTGTTGACTACACTTCTTTCTAATTGATCGATATGGTTAAGCTGTGGTGGAGATCTTTCATAAGTTATAGACCAATGGGTTTCCCTTTTTTGACTTAGATCACATTTTTTAAGATTTTCCTTGACAGGTTTGTGCTCTATATATTGAGGTAGCAACCAATTAAGGGATGAGTGTGATCATTTGGAGTAGTTCTCGATACTATTGTTGAGTATGCGGCTCATTTTCATGCTTTATATAGGTATGCCATTGCTAGTATCTCTATTGAGCCTTAAAGGATTATAAAGTTTGTCAAGGGTTTTGAATACTTTTTATCAGTTGGCAACAACTCTATCAGTGGTTTTAGGTGTATCCTTTCGTAGTATCATGGATCATATAAAGATAATTGAGTTTACTCATCAAGGTATTCAGAGTGGTAGGGGTGAGAGGGTACATAAGGAAATTTCAATGGTCAGTCATCTTGTGGTGGGGATTTCTCAGGTGGAGAATAGATCAATTCAGGCATCTTCATAGAGTTTAGATTATGAGGTTATAGTTTATGAGGTTTCGATTGGTTAGAGATCAGGCAATGTAGGCTGAGGGTCTCATTTTGCTTTATTAGGTTATAGTGGGAGTTCTGGTTCTTCTTGGCCCTCACATCGTGATTCAAATAGTAGGGGTGTTTATGTGCAATGAGTTTGGACACTTAATAAAGGATTATCCTTGACATGCCATTGGTCCTTCCTAATATGGATCTTAACTTTAGCTTAGTTTGACTGTAATATCAGTAGTTATAGGGGGTACATAGGGTATTAGAGGTAGTTTTTAGGGTACCAAATATGGGTCTTAAGGAGATTGTGGTAGTGAACTAAGAGTTTCTTATTTTGGTAGAAGACTTAGTCAGTGTTATAATTTACTAGGGAGATTTAAGGTAGAGGCCTCTAATACAGTAATTACAGGCATTGTCCTAATTTTGCATCATCTCACCTCAATATTTTTTTACCATGGGTCTACATTTAATATTTTTTTACCGTGCGACTACATTCTCTTATGCTTTTGCATATTTTGCTACTAGTATTGATGTTATGTCTGAGTCTTTTCCTATGCCCAGTCATACATCTACCCTATAGGCAATTATTTCCTAGTGGATTGGGTGTAGTGATTATATGTGGTGACTTTTTTAGGTTGTGAGACTCGGGCAGACTTCATTATCCTTGACATGGTCAACTTTGATGTCATAATGGCTATGGATTAGTTGTATTCTTATCATCCTATTTTGGATTGCTTTACCAAGATCGTGACCTTGGCTATTCTAGGTGTGCCAAGTTTTGTGTAACGCACTGAGTCTGTACCCTGTATGTCACATGCTGCTTATGACCCCAAAGGAACACAAGTTAACCAATGACTGATATCTGTCCTGAGCATTGAATAATAACACCATAATAATAATAATAATATTAAAATAAATACTGAAATTTGGTTGAAGTTACCACAAGGATGAAAATAAATACTGAATACTAATAAATAAATACTGAAAACTGAATATCTATCTGAAATACTCTTGTCTGAAAGCCTCTAACTATCTGAATATGGAGTTGATGGGATGAGTCCCAAACTAACCCCGACTACTGAAAGAAACTGAACAATGAAATAATGCAATGATATAATAACTTTGTCCTCAAACTATGAAGACTCTCCACTAAGTCTGTTGTTGATAGATTAGGCTGCTAAGTACGGTCAGGAGCTCGTGCATCTGAACCTATGATATAAGAAATCATAGCGCAAAAGAAAGGTATGTGTCAGTACTTTGAATGTACTGGTATGCTAAGTGAGGTAGGATGATATGTATAGGTTCATATGCATGAACAAATAACTGAATGAGTAATATGAATATAACTGAATGATAGTACATGTATAACTAAAACTGATGAAACACTAATTATGCAATACTGTGCACATATCTACATATACTGTGTCTAAGATCATGGTAACACTGGATACTAATTTCTGATAACTGAATGTCTGATATCTGAGTCTACTGATACTGTAATACTGATAACTGAGGGACTATTTTTGACAATCCTGATTCTAAGAAACTGTGTTGAGTTCCATATTGAGCTGAGTGATTGTGTCTAATAGTCCTGATTCTGTAGAACTGAACTGAGTTCTATACTGAGATTGAAAGTAAAATTGTGGGAGGTAATCATCTAACCGATATGCCTCTCTCTGAATTGATTGGAGTCCAACCTGTAACCCCAACTGGAAGGGTGTCAGTACCGTGACACTGGTAAAGACAAGTTGCTGAGTAACTCTTATCTGGAAGGTGCTCTGAATGAGAATGGTGATACCCTCAACTGGTGGGTAAAATACCTCATCAACCCATAACTACCAGGGTGATGTATCAACCTACACTGGATACGTAGTTTGAGAACACAAGGACTGCTTCTAAGGATCACATTCTCTACTGGCAGGTGAGTCCCCATCCTTGGGTTCACTCGGTACTGAATTCTGCTCCCACCTGAATAGACACTGAATTGATTTCTAAACTATACTAAAATGGACTAAACTACCACTGTTCGTGTTAACTGACTGAACTGGACTTAGTTCACTAAATTCTTAACTGATCACTGAACTAAGATTATGACTGATTACGGAGTACTACTATTTATGACACTACTGAGATAGTTCTATAACTACTGTAGTTCTAGGTAAATAGCTAGATTTTTTTACTATTGAATACCCCTAGGGATTGATAGAATGAGAATTAAAGCATAGCATAACTTGAAAAGTATTACAATATTCACTTGCTCACAACTCATTCATAGAGGAATTTTATCAAATACTTGTAAGATATAAGCTTTCACATATGCTAGCATGTCATGATTCTCACCTTTAATTCACATGAGTAATTTATCAAGCACTTGGGGATCATAATCTATACATATGGGCATCATACTTTCAAATCTCAATTTACAAATGAAGTGCTTTTAACATGAATTAACATGATACTACACACATAATAAATAATTTCACATGAAACTTGAAATAAACCATGGATTAGAATACAATTTATATCATAATCATGAATACACTTAAATCCAACATGGAATTCATGAAATCAATTAATTTATAGTTTGAAAGAGTTTCTTAAACTCCAAGGGTGGAAGGAAATCCTTGGTTGAACACTTCACATACCTTGGTGCTTGAATTAGTGAATATTAATGGTGTGTTCTTGAAATTTGAATTTGAATTTAGATCCCCTAGGGTTTGTTCTTGAGTAAACTATGAGAAAAAAATGACGGATTTTTCCTTATGAGAGACTTAATCTTGTGTTTTGGGGGCTGACATAAGGTGAAAAATGACCCATTTACCCCTCTGGATGGAGTTTTAATAATTGATATCGCACCCAGTGATGCGTAGTCCGACATACCACATGGTGGGATTGATGCAATGGATGATGTATCGTGGGGAGTCTCTATTGATTCACTGGAATAACACTCTGAATCTGGGGAAAAATATCTATCGACATGATGGGCAACGTGGTGCATCAAGATCACGTCGATCCACTATTTTAGTCATCCAAACTTGATTCAAACGAGGTCCAAAAAATCTAAAACTCACTTGAGGTGACCTATTGACACCCCTGATCATGATTCAATCCAAAGGTCAATATTTTAAGATCGTAAGGATAGAGAAATAAGATTACCAACTTATGAAGGCTAAAATAATTCTATGTATGGACACTTCGCTGAAATTTCTAAGTCCACTCCTTTCATGTTCTAAGGGGATGAGTTAGGCTTAAAACTTTGTGGGGTCTTATAGTTTGACTGGAAGGTTTTTCCTATTTTGTGTTTCATTGGGGCTATATTTTTCCTTCACGCTTTTCATTAGTATTAAATATGTGTGTAATACCCTAGGTTTTGGACTCTAAAATTTTTTAGATTTTTCTCAATACTGTCCGGAGTATGACTTGGGTGATGTGTTGTAGTCACTTGTCATGAGTCGTACTATGTCACTCATTAATAACCAGTATGGTTTCTCAGTTTTTCTATCTTTATCACGGCCAGACTCCATGAGTTATAGGGTGAGGTCACGAGTCGTGGTGAGGGACTCAAGACCCAGTGAAGAAGCCCAAGTTTCTACCTACACCATAAGTGGACATCACGAGTCATGATGTTTGGTAATAATTCGTGATGTACGACTAGGTGTAATAACAATGTCGTTTCCCTGAGTTGTTGCCCAGACCATAAGTCTAGGCAATGACTCGTAGCCAATCATCATGAGTCGTCACCTGACTTATAACGACTAGCGACAATTTTTTTACATATTTTTGTTAAGGGAATTTTGGTTATTTCCTCTCATCTAACTAACATTCCATGACTTAAAATACCTTAAGGGTCCCTTTTTCATCATTTATTAAACTCCCAAATCAAGAACAATCTAGGGTTTTAAGGGATTGATAATCTAAGTTCCAACTTGTGAATTCTCTTCCAATTTCTTTGGTGTTTCAGGAATGACTCTCTTTGTTAAATTGCTTTTATGTAAAATCATTTGTTTAATTATTGTTCATTTGGATTTTATTGTTGGGTTTTGAAATTTGGGTTGAAGTAATGGAATGGTTTTCTTATGGACTATTTCCCTTTGGCTTTGAACTTTGCATTCATTCTTCATCTTATGGTTTTTAACTAAATAAATGCATGGGCATGGAAATTGGAATGAGGAACATGGGTTTCCCAAAAAATATGATTTGGGATTGGAATTGGCTTTAACCTCAACCTGTTTTCTAAAATTGGTTTTGGAACATGGATATATACATGATTTAACCCACTTTTGAAACTATTGACATTGTCTTAAAGGATAAATAGATATAAATGATTTTGAAAGACTTGGTAGATAGGGTTTTGTTTTAAGTTAGAACTTAGGTGTAAATTTTGTTTAATTGATTTGGAATGGCATAACGAAATGGCTTGCAAGCTTAATTTCTATGACGATACCAATGGTAAATGACTTAATAAAGACTCCTTGGTTTAATGGATTGGCTTATGTGCTAAATGATTTTTAATTTAAGCTTAAAGGGTGTTTTATAGCTCAGGGTTAAAGGTGGAAGTCCCAGGAGTACCGATACTGGAAATAACATTTGCCAACATGGGGGTCTTAGTGATAGTATTCAAAGTTCACATATTATATATATATATATATATATATATATATATATATATATATATATATATATATATATATATATATTATGGATTAAGACTTGGTGTCTTTAGACATACCTCAAATTTCCTCGTTTCATGTGACTAACATGTACTTGGGCCCCTTTCTGCAGGAAAGCAAAACCCATATAGCCCATGGGTACCTTAAGGATGGTTAGAGCTTCACATTCCAGGATAATGTTTTAAATCTCATATTTGAACTCTATATTCTATCCTGACATCCTATATATAAGTATACATGAATGTGTGTATCTGATGTGGTTTCACTAATTTTGGATGTGGTATTATTTTATCCCTTTTTTGAGTTACATGCCAGTACTCATCCCATTGACTATCCCTGGACACTGCATCATTTTATGATTTAGGGTCCTAGGGATTTTTTTGTTGCCTTGTGCAATGTTAGATGATCAGGTTCATCAGTTAGCCTACATTGAAGCTGTAAGCCTCCATCTTCTTAAAAGCCTGTTATTTGTTTAGTTTGATATGTTTTCTTTAACATCTTATTTTTAATTCTCTTGGTCATGGTTGGGGGCATGTCCCGGCCAATTTGGTATTCTGGTATTGTAGAGGCTTTTGTGCACAAGTATAAGAGTCATTATTTCTTTGACTTCTATATTTCTTTTGAGCTACCTTATCTAGCTTTCTCGTGTTTAATTGTTTTCCGCTATTTGTATTTGATTATGCTTGATTGGACTGGCTAGGGGATAGTCTACTACCCTCGGTGGGCTTAAGATACCTGTCATAACTAGGCCCTGATTTGAGTCATGACAAGCATGGTAGCAGAGCACAGTTCAGGGTCTTTAGGTGTCCATAAAGTTGTATCGAGTAAAGTCCTTTTTATGGGTGTTTAGCATACCACACTAACAATGGGGATGCTACAAGGCATTTAGGAATGTTTCCCTTTCTTTTGATCTAGTTTGGGCTATAGAGTTGGGTATCTTGAAATCCCTCTAATTCCTGGTTTACTCGCATTTTAGATGACGCCTCCCAAAAGATCTGATACTCGTAGAAACTCTTCTAGAACCTCTATCCTGCTTGAGGACAATATGGATGGAACTCACCCTATCTATGGAGGGTAAACCTAGTCTAGGTTCCTCCTGATTGCACTGCCCCACGTGGATTCCACTTATTCCCACTAGTCCTCTTAGAGCTTCCCAGGATGATGATACTCATTCCCAAATACCTTAGGGTGATCTTTCTATTGTATAGTTTCTCTTGTCAATTTATCTGCTTACTCAGTTGGTGGTCTCTCAGTCTGTCCAGCATGATCGTGTTGGTTATGTTGCTCCTTATATGTGGTCACTTGGGTTGGTGAGTTCTTGAGGTTGAATCCCCCAACCTTAATAGGCTCTAAGGTTAATGATGATCCTTAAGGATATTTAGATGATATTAAGAAGATTTTTAAGGTGATGTATGCTACAAATTCTAAGGAAGTGAAGTTTACGGCCTATGATATAAAAAAGTAGCTTAGTAGTGGTGAGGAATGAGAGTAGATGAGGGCTGATGATGTTGATCTGACTGTGTGGTATGATTTTTTAGGTGCCTTTCTTGATCACTTCTTTCATCAGGATTTAAGAAAAGATAAGGCTGAAGAGCTTGTGAATCTGAAGCTAGGGATGATGAGTGTGAAGGTGTATGCTTTGAAATTTCAATAATTGTCCCATTATGCACCAGAGTTGGTGTCTAGTATGAAGGCTTAAGTGAGGAAGTTTTATTTTATTTTGTCTCATGACTTGGTGTTAGAGTGCAGGGGTAATCTTGAACAATGATATAGATATGTCCAGGCTTGTGGTTTATTTGTAGCAATTGGAGAATAAGAAAAAAAAGTAGGAAGAGATGAGAGAGAGAGGAAGAATAAGAAGTTCAATTATTTAGAGCAGGGCATGAATCAACAAAAAAATAGGAGGCATGGTGGACAGGGGACCAAGAAGAAGAATTGAGAAGATTCTAATTCATATTCTTTGGATAGTGCTCCTTATCCTAAGTCATCTGGTGATCATCGTTTTCTAACTAATTATGTCCTAAGGCACAGGGTTCCTAGTTGTAATAACCCATATTATTCTTAGCTTAGTTTAGCCCCTAGTGTATGCATAAGAGTCTTAAAGCCTGAAAATTTAGTGTTTGGGGACTTAGCCATTTTTAAGACCTCCTAACTTCAAGGATTTTTAAGTTGACCTTCCAGACTCCGAGATAATGGTTTTTGGGTTAATTCATGTTCAGGGGTGAAAGTATCATATCTTAGAGAAGTTTTAGAATTTTTGGACAAGGTTTGGGTCATGTTTGGATTTCGATTCTAGAAGCTCATCACGATTGCATCTTGTCAAATGGACATATCACCCCCATCGTGCTAGCCCTCTAATATGTATTCCAGTTAGGAATTTAATCTTCTGAGGGACATTTAGGTCTTTTCCCAGCACCCTAAGTCACAAAAACATGAGATTAAATGTTGGTTAAATCATTATTTCCCCATTCTATCTCAAATAAACCCTAACCTCCTCCCAAGAACATCAAAACTCAATTACTTTCTCTTCAAGATAACTAAGAATTTAAGTTTCCTAATCCAAGATTTTAAAGAAAAACTTTCAATATCATCTCCAAAGCTTTCAAAGTCAAGCTTTCTACACCAAGTCAAGCCTATCAAGGTATGTAGGGTTATGAACAGGGTACCCTTCAACCGTTGTGCAAAATTACATGATCTTAAGATTCAATTTACTTGTTTCTAATTAGGGTTCATACCCAAGTTTATATATTCTTGAAGCATGTGATTATCATGATATTTAAAGCTTTAAATATATCAAGAATTGCTTATGTTTATCTTTTAACATATAAGATTCATATTATGAATGAGATTGCACTATATTGACTTGATATTGTTGAAGTATTTCAACATTTATATTCAACAAGAGGCTTTGGTTATGAATTACCATGAATTTAAAGCATGAAATTTTAAGCCCTCAGTTAAGTGTTGAGATTTCAAGAAGATTATGCTCTTAATCATTCTTTGACAAGTTTATACCAAGATTTAAATCAAGAATTGATCTTTTGATCCTAAACTAAGATATGGAATCCACATTTGTTTATCTTGATTATGATTTGAAGCAAAGAAAAGCATAACTGGTTTCATTATATAAACCCTTATGCTATTTTAAGGTGGAATTCCTAAAGTGTGAGCATATAAGTAATGAGGGAATAGTATTTAGCACCAAGTTGGGTATGAGTTCAAGGTCGTATGCCCCAGAACTACATACTATCATAGGTTCAAATCCCAATATAGGTTAAGTATAGTGATCACTCAAGTTAAGGTTTTATTCTGATGGCAATGGTAGAACAACTCTCACCAACCTGGGTAACACGTTGGACTCCGTGATAGCTCACATGGTTTATGTTGGTTAGAAGAACCTCCATAAGAAAGAATAAAAGTAAGGATTTTAGAACTAAGTGTTATGGATCACAAAGTTTATCAGCATGCTTTATTATTCATGTTTATTATTTTCAAGTTTTGGGTTTCATTCAAGTTCAAGGTAAGTTATTTACACTTAGTAGCCATCACTGGAAAGTTTATTTGAACATTGAGTTATTATTTAACTTATGAATTTACCCCCATATTATCAGTAAATTCCAGAAGTACTGATCCACATATATGTCTATGTGCTACATTGTCTTATAATGTAGGTCCTAGTGCTCAGTTCCAGCAGTGTGATTGATTACGAGCATATCCCCCTACATCTCAACGTTTGGTGAGTCTTTATAGTTTGAGGACCTATTTTTATTTGACTTTGATATTGATGAAGTTATTTAGCCATTTGATTTTCGTTAAGTTCAAGTCAGCTGGGGCTTGTCCCAGTGGATCTCTAATTAGAAGTAGAGGTTTGTCTGACTGGTTTTTGTTTTAGATTCAAAAGAGGTTATTTTTTTAAGATTTCCAAGTTCAAGACTTTCATTTAAGATATTAATTTTATTATTTGAAGATTTCATATGCTAATCTTACCTTTACTATCAGTTTTAATGTTTTTAGAAGGCTAAAAAGATTTGGACTACTCGTAGTCTTAAGTACAATGTGAGATCAAGGGTGTACTTCCTGGGTGTTACAAACTTGGTATCTGATCCTAACATTTTAAGGAGTCCTAGAGAGTTAGACAAGATATATGACATAGAGTCTCGATCATGGGTGTGAAGCACACCACATGTATGAGCAAGAGGATATGGAACGGGTCAAGAATCATCAATTTGTTGATGATCTATCATGCTTAAAGTTATCTCTATCTGCTATAACTTGTGCTTTAATGTGATAGATATGCCTCCTTGCGGAGCCAATGTACGCAAAAATGCTGGCCAACCACCCTTGCCCACCGACCCTCTGAATAAGAATGTGTCTCATGCTGAATTTTGGGTTGCCTTTCAAGTGTTGGCCCAAGATATGAATGCCAATGTTTAAGGAAACTAACAAGCGGTAGTCCTACTTCAGTAAATTAATAATCTAGCTGCAACTAGGAATTGTGATTTCATAAGAATGAATTCACCTGAGTTCTTGGGTCAAAGGTTGATAAGGATCCATAACTCTTCATTGACGAGGTGAGAAAAATCACTCATATTATGCATGTTACTGAGGAGAAGAGAATAGAACTGGGATCCTATAAGTTAAAGGATGTTTCTTATAATTGGGTTGTGATGTGAAAGGATGGTAGAGGTGAGAATGCCATTTCTATGAGTTGGCAGGTGTTTTAGGATGTATTTCTGGATAGGTTCTTTCCGTGTGAGATAAGAGAAACTAAGATTGAGGAGTTCATGAACATGAGGTAAGGCTTGATGATAGTGAAGGAGTACTTTCTTAAGTTCACTCAGTTGTCAAAGCATGCTCCGGAGTTGGTAGCTAACCCTAGATCTAGCATGAGTAAGTTTATTACTAGAGTGTCTAATTTGGTAGTCAAGGAGTGTAGGACTTCTATGTTATTGGGTATTTGGATATTTCTAGGTCAATGACTTATTCTCTGTAGATTGAAGCAGAAAAGATGAATGAGAGAGAGAAGAGAAATAACAAAGCTATAACTTGACAGTTTAAGTATGGCCAACCAAGGTCTGGAAGGGGAAACCGTTCACAGTTTTAGGGCCATTCATCTGTGCTAGTGTCATCCTCATCTAGTGTCCCTGCACCTAGAACTAAGCAAGAGTAGTGGGGCAATACTTCTATTTCTAGGTCTCAGAATAGAGTGGATGAAAAGATTGGTTATCCTACATGTGCAAGTGTAGCAGAAGTCACCTTAGAGAGTGTTTGATAGAAAAAGGGGTTGTTATATGTGTGAAAAGTTGGGCCACAGAATCTAAGAGTATCTATATGCTAAGCAGGGAAGTAGGGAGGCTTGTTCCCAGATTCAGGGTACTAGCGCACCAGCTCCTCTAGATCACCCAGTTCCTCCTCAGGGTGCATCATTTAGTACCGGTGGAGGTCAACACCAAAATCACTTCTATGCTTTATTATCCCGATAGGAGTAGGAGAGTTCACCAGATATTGTTACTGGTATGTTTTATTTCTTTAATTTTGATGTATATGTGTTTTTAGACTTAGGTTTAAATCTATCTTATGTGACTCCATTAGTTGCGGTAAATTTTAGGATAAGTCCTGAAAATACCTCCAAGTCCTTCTCTGTTTCCACCCAGTGGGTGAGTTAGTTGTTTTCAGTCTAGTCTATAGGAGGTTTCCAATCAATGTTCTACATAAGATCATACTAGAAGACCTAATAGAGTTAGAAATAGTAGATTACAGTGCCATTCTAGGCATGGATTGGCACTACTCATGCTATGCATCTATAGATTGTCGCACAGGTGTGGTCAAGTTTTAATTTCCTGATGATATAGTTTTTGAGTAGGAAGGTATTTCTAAATCTCTCTAAAGTCAATTCATATCTTATCTTAAGGACGGAAAGTTGATATCAAAAGGGTGTATTTATTATTTAGTTTGAGTCAAAGATGCTAAGTCTAAAGCTCCAACAATTTAGTCAGTCCGTGTATTCAATGAGTTTCCTAAGGATTTTTCACGGGCACCTCCCAATAGAGAAATAAAATTTGGTATTGATATTTTCTCCGATACTCAACCCATCTACATCCCTCTATATCATATGGCTCTGGCCATACTTAAAGAGTTATAAGAGTAGCTTAAAGACCTCCTAGATAAAGGTTTGATAAGTCCCAGTTTTTGTTCTTGGGGGTGCTCCTGTCCTGTTCATGCGTAAGAAAGATGTCTCTCTCTAAATGTGCATTGACTACTGCTAGTTAAACAAAGTCACCATCAAAAACAAATATCCTCTTCCTAGGATTGATGACTTATTCATTCAGTTTCAAGGTGCAAGTTATTTCTCTAAGGTAGACCTCAGATCCGGCTATCATCAGCTTAGAGTAAGAGAATGTGACATTCCAAAAACAATCTTTAGAACCCGGTAGGGTCATTTCAAATTTCTAGTCATGTCCTTTGGACTAACGCATTCCCCAGAAGCTTTTATGGACTTGATAAATAGAGTGTACAAATAATACTCAGACATGTTCGTCATAGTCTTCATCGATGATATTCATGTCTATTCCTATAGCAAAGATGATCATACAGACCATATTAGAGTTGTATTACAGATGCTTAGAGACCATCAGTGATTCATCAAGTTTAGTAAGTGCAAGTTTTAGTTAAGATTAGTAGCTTTCCTTGGCCATATTATTTTCGGTGATGGCATTAGAGTTGACCCTCAAAAGACCAAAGCAGTGACAAACTAGCCCAGGCCCATCTCTCTTTCAGATATCAGGAGTTTCTATGGTTTAGCTAGCGATTACTGATGATTTGTTGAGGGGTTTTCATCTATTGCATCTCCTATGTCTAGATTGACTCAGAAGAAAGTCAAGTTCAGTGGTCATATTCTTATGAGAAAAGCTTTTAGGAGTTAAGACTCGACTCACTTAAGCCTCAATTTTTGCACTACCAGATGGTACGGATGGATTCATTGTTTACTGTGATACTTCCAGAGTTGGTATGGATTGTATTTTGATCAAGAGAGATAAGGTCATATCCTATGTCTCTAGACTTTTAAACCTCAGGAAATGAATTATCCTACCCATGATCTTGAGTGAGCAGCTATTGTTTTTTCCTTGAAAATTTGGAGGCATTATATCTATGGGGTCCACATTGATGTATTCATAGATCACAAGAGTTTGCAATAAGTGTTCTCGTAGAAAGATTTAAATCTTCATCAGAAATGATGGTTGGAGTTGTTGAAAGATTATGACATGAGTGTTTTGAATCATCCGGGAAGACACCCTTAGTAAAATGTCTATGAGTAGTGTTGTTTATGTTGAGAAAGATAAAAAAAAAAGTTAGTTTAGGAGGTTCATCAGTTGGCTAGATTAAGTATTTGGTTGGTTGATTTATCTAATGGTAGTGTTTGGGTTCAGAATAGTTCAAAATCTTCTTTGGTTTTTTAAGTAAAGGAGAAACAAGATAGGGATTCTAGTTTGGTTAAGTTGGAGGAGTCAGTCAAAGATCAGAAAATAGAGGTTTTCTCCTAAGGTGGAGATAGTGTATTGCGATACCAGGGTAGATAATATGTACCACGTGTTGATGGTTTAAGACACCAAATTTTGGCTGAAGTTTATAGTGTGCGTTACTCCTTTCACCCAGGAGCCACTATGATGTACCGTAATTTGCAGGAAATCTATTTGTAGAGTGGCATGAAGAGGGATATTGTAGAGTTTGTAGCTAAGTGTGATAATTGTCAAAAGGTTAAGGTTGAACACTAAAGTCCTAGTGGAACTATGCAGGAGTTCAGCATTCCCACTTAGAAGTGGGAAGATGTGAACATGGATTTCGTGATAGGGTTGCCTTGTTTACATTGTCAACATGATTCGATATAGGTTATTATAGACTGAATGATTGAGTTAGCCTATTTATTGCTAGTTCATACTTCCTATTCAGCTAAGGATTATTCCAAGATCTATATTAGAGTGTTTGTCAAATTGCATAGAGTCTCATTGTCTATCATTTTTGATAGGGTACATAGTTTACCTCCTACTTTTGGAAAGTTTTTTAGAAGGGTCTTTGTACCCAAGTTCACCTTAGTATTGCTTTCCGTCCTCAGACAGATGGTTAGGCAAAGAGGACTATTCAAACCCTAGAAGACATGCTGAGGGCATGTGTCATTGATTTTGAGGGTAGTTGGGATGTTCATTTATTTTTTATCGAGTTTGCCTACAATAATAGTTACCACTCTAGTATTAAGATGGCTCCGTTTGAGGCTCTCTAAAGAAGGAGATGTAGATCTTCTATTGGGTGGTTTAAGGTAGGTGAGACTGTATTGATAGGGCCAGATATGGTATTTAAAGATATGGAGAAAGTTCAATTAATTTGAGAGAGGTTAAAAACAACCCAGAGTCATCAGAAATCCTATGCAAATATAAGAAAGAGAGATCTAGAGTTTGAGGTTGGTGATCTGGTTTAATTAAAAATCTCTCCCATAAAGGGGGTGAAGAGATTAGGCAAGACAGGGAATCTTAGTCCCAGGTATGTTGGCCCTTATAGTGTCTTGATTTGTTTTGGGAAGGTGGCATATGAGCTTGAGTTGCCTGCAGATTTGGCATCACTATATTAAGTATTTCGTGTCTCCTTATTATAGAAGTGTATTGGTGACCTAGCTGCCGTAGTTCCTTTGAAAAGTATATGTGTTTAGGATAGCCTTTTTTATGAAGAAATTCTAGTTGAGATCCTTGATCGCCAGATTCAAAGACTAAGGAACAAAGAAGTTTTCTTGGTCAAAGTTCTTTGGAGGAACCAGTCCGTTGAGGGAGCCACTTTGGAAGCAGAAGCAGATATGCGAACCAAGTACCCTCATCTTTTCTCTACAAGTTCAGAATCAACCTAAGGTAATAGTTTTCCTTAGATTATTTCTTTTCCATTATCATTTCAAGCTTTATATAATCATCTTTATGGTATTTCATACGTTCACAAATTAGTTCAGTCTTGTAATCATTGTTTTTAGTTATGCAAGTTTAGTACATAATATTAGTTCCTCGGTATTGTTAGCTTAATCGGTATCATTCAAGGACGAATGATCCCAAGGGTTAGATATTGTAATACCTCATATTATTCTTAGCTTAGTTTAGCTCCCAGGGCATTTATAAGAGGCATAAAGCCTAAAAATTTAGCTAAGTGTTGGGGACTTTGTCTTATTTTTAAGATCTCCAAACTTCGAGGATTTTTAAGTTAACCTTCTGAACTCCAAGATGATGCTTTTTGAGTTAATTCATATTCACGGTTTTAAGGAGCATGTCTCGGGGAAGTTTTGAATTTTTCAGACGAGGGTTGTATCATGTTTGAATTTCAATTCCAGAAGCTCATCGTGATTGCATCACATCGCGCCATGCATAGTGATGGACACATTACTTGTAATGCCCTGAGTATACACCCCAGATGTCACATGGTGCTTACAATCCCGAAGGACCACAAGCTAACCCATTACAGGTACCTGCTATGAGCACTAAATAATGATAATACTGAAAATATATGTGGAAATTAGGATAAAATTGCCATAAGGTTCATAAATTAAAAATAAATACTGAATAATGATAATAATACTAAAAAATTGAACATCTGTACTAAATAGTCTAGTATAAAAGACTCTAACTATCTGAATAGGGAGTTGATGGGACAAGTCCCCAACAAACTCCGACTACAGAACATACTGAACTACTGAAATGCTGAAATAATAATTTTGTCCTAGAACTATAAGGACTCACCACTATATCTGTTGTTGATAAACTGAGCTTCTAAGTTTGGTCAGGAGATCGTATGTCTGAACCTATGATATGAGACATCATACTGCAAAAGAAAGAGTATGCATCAGTACTTTAAACGTACTAGTATGCTAAGTGAGGTAGGTTGGTATACATGGGTTAATATTCATGAGATGATAACTAACTTAATGAACATCATGAAACAACTGAATAAGAGTACATGAGTAACTGAAACTACTGTAAATAATGGTTATGCAATGCTGTGCATATGCATATATATATATATAAATACTGTATCTAAGATCATAGTAAAACTGAATAATAAGTTCTGATAACAGAGTGATTGATATGAGTTTACTAATAACAGTATTACTGATAACTGGGTGACGGTTTCTAACAGTGCTGATTCTATAGAACTGAACTGAGTTCTATACTGAGTCTAAAACTAAAACTGTGGGAGTGTTCATCTAATCAACATACCACGATTATAAACTGAGTTAGGGTCCAACCTATGACCCTTTTTGGAAGGGTGTTAGCACCGTTCCATGGGTACTAACAATGGCTATGTGGATTAACTAAAGAATTACCCTCATCTGGCAGGTGAGATATGTGTTTCCCTCAACTAGTAGGTGAACACTTTATCAACCCTCAACTGGTAGGTTGAAATACTTAACCTACGCTGGGTACATAGTTCTAGAACTAAGGGACTACTACTAAAGATCACACCTTCAACTGGCAGGTGAGCCCCTATCCCTAGGTTTGCTCGGTGCTGAATTCTACTCCTAACTGAATAGAAATTTAACTAATGACTAGATTGTACTAGGCTTGACTGAACAGTTACTGATCTTGTTGACTGACTGAACTGGGCTGAGTTCACTAAGTTCTATAACTGTCTGAGTACTACTGTTGTGACATTACTGAGACTATTCAGTAGCTACTATAATTCTAGGTAAACATCTAGATTTTTGGGTATTGAATACACCCAGGACTCGATAGCATCAATAGCAAAACCTGGAAAAATCTTGAAAGAATTACATTAACTACTTATTCACTATGCACTCATTTAGACATTTTGTCAAACACTTAGAGGCATGAACTTGTACATGAATGAGACCACATGATAACATGTTATGAATTCACTACACAATTTACATAGGTATTCAATCAAACACTTGGGGAGCATAATTAATGCACATGGAATTCATCAAGATATAAACATCATGGCAACGACATTCATCTTGTAAATTCAAGGGTTTAACATGAAAATCACACAATTCTGCATACATGCTAATTAATTCACTTGTAACTTGTAATGAATCTTGATTTGAAAACCAAACATCAATACATGCATGAACAAAATCCAATCCAAACATGTAAATCATGAAATCAATAAACTTTTTGTTTAAAAGGGTTCTTGAACTCCAAAGGTGGAAGGAAACCAAGGGTGAAAACCTAACATACCTTGGTAATTAAATTCGTAAAAATCGTTGGTGCATTTTTTAAGCTTGGACTTGAAATTGAATGACCTAAGGTTTTGTTCTTGAGAGGATTTGAGAGAGAGTGAGTGATTTTTCCCTTAGGATAGCTTAATTTCATTTTTTAGGGCTGAATAAAAGTGGGAAAATTGACTTAAATACCCCTCTGGACGCAGACTTAATTATAGAAGAATAAGCCCAGCGACGCACAGACTGACGCGCCATGTCGTTAGTATCTATGAGATAGACGATGCGTTGCATTGAGTTCACATCAATTCACTATTTTAGCGATGCAATCATCGACCCATTGCAGCGAGATCGCATTAACTCATTGTTTTGGTCATCCAAACATGTCTCAAATGACGTTCAAAAAATTCAAAACTCATCCAAGAACACCTATTAACATCCCTGATCATGAATCAACTTAAAAGTCAACATTCTTAGATTGTCAAGACTACAAATAAGATCATCGAATTATGAAGCCTAAAAAAATAATTCTAAGTATAAACACTTTGCTGAAATTTCTATGTCTGGGAGCCCCTTTTACATGCTATATAGGACTAAATTAGACTAGGATTTTTATGGGGTCTTACAATATCTCCCCCTTGGGAATATTCATCCTCGAATGAGACTGATTAAGCTAAGAATACTAGTATCCTGAGTTTACATACTTAACATGCACAATTGAAGGATGATTACCTGACTAAAACTACTGATAAACTGAGTTTTCACACTGAACATGCATAACTGAAGCATGATTAAATTAATGAAACTACTGATAAACTGAGTTTTCACACTGAACATACATAACTGAAGATTGATTGCATAACTGAACTGATGAATGAATGCATGACTGTCATGGGGATGATATGCAACGGTAATTGATACCAAGTTTTTAAAGGAAATCTGAGCATGGTAATGAGTAAATATATAGAAGGATGTTACCTTGATCTGAGTCTAATTTTGCGAAGAAGAGGTGAGGATACTTGGTTCACGTATCTTCTTCTGTTTCCCAAGTAGCTTCCTCAACAAACTGATTTCGCCAAAGAACTTTGACCAAAGAAACTTCTTAGTCCTCAGTCTGTGAATCTGATGATCAAGGATTTTGATAGGAACTTTCTCATATAAGAGACTATTCTGAACATCTATACTATCTATAGGGACTACAACTACTAGGCCACCTATGCACTTGTTTAGCAAGGAGATGTGAAACACTAGGTTTACTGAAGCTAAGTCTGAAGGCAACTCAAGTTCGTACGCTACCTTTCCAAAATGACTGAGAATTCTGTAAGGACCGATATATCGGAGACTGAGCTTCTCCTTATTTCCAAACCTGGAGAAATTTTCAAGTACACAAAATCACCAATCTCAAATTCGAAATCTTTTCTTCTCACATCTGCATATAATTTCTGTCGGCTCTAAGTTGCTTAAGCCTCTCCCTGATCAACTAAACTTTCTCTAAGGCATCAAACACTATGTCAGGACCTTTCAATGTAGTATCACCTACCTTAAACCAACCAATGGGAGACCTATATCTCCTCCCATAAAGCACCTAAACTTTTAAGCGTAAGTTTCTGGAAGAAAGACAGTCGTGTGCGAGTCGGCTGGGAGTCGATCTTTCTACAAAAAAAGTGATGTAAGAATGTATTCTTTTATCTAAGCTTAACAGAGTTATCTGAATACTGGAATGATAATTGTTAATATATGGAAACTCAATCAAAGGCAAGTGGTCATCCCAACTACTCTTAAAGTCAATGACACACGCTCTTAAATATCTTCTAAAGTCTGAATGGACCTTTCTGCTTGACCATCTGTTTGAGGGTGGAAGGCTTTACTGAGGTGACCTTCGGTACCAAGACCCTTTTGGAAGGCTTTTCAAAAATGGGAGGTGAACTGCGTACCCCTATCTAAAATGATGAACAATGGGACACTGTGCAATCTAACCAACTCTCCAACATAAAGCTTGGCATAATCCTCGGCTGAGTAGGAAGTGTGAACTGGAAAATAATGGGCTGATTTGGTCATTTTGTCCATGATGACCCAAATTAAATTATACTGACGACGAGTACGAGGTAAACTTATCACGAAGTCTATGTTCACTTACTCCCACTTCAAAGTAGGAATACTGAACTTCTACATAGACCCACTAGGCTTCTGATGCTCAATCTTAACCTGCTGACACGTAGAACACTTAGCCACAAAGTCTGCAATATCTTTCTTCATCCCATCCCACCAATAGACTTCTCGCAAATTGCGATACATCTTAGCGGCCCCTGTGTGAATCGAGTAATGCGCACCATGCGCTTCTGCAAGAATCCACTGCCTCACTCCATCCACACATGGCACACATAGTCTACCATGGCAATATAATACACCATCTCTCTCTTAGAAGAAAACTGCTACTTTTTAATCTCTGATTGACTCTGAGCTTAGCTAAATTGGGATCTCTGTCCTGCTTTTCTTTCACCTTGGAAACCGAGGAAGATTCTAAAGTATTCTGTACCCACACACTACCTTCATCTGAATCAATCAAATGAACACCCAACCTAGCAAGCTGATGAACTTCCTAAACTAACTTCTTCTTACCATCCTCTACATGAGCAACACTACCCATGGACAATCTACTGAGAGAATCAGCCTCTATATTGGCCTTGCTCGTATGATACAAAACAATCATGTCATAATCTTTCAATAACTCTAACCACCTTCTCTGATGCAATTTTAGGTCTTTTTGAGAGAATACATACTATAAACTCTTATGGTCTGTGAAGATATCAACATGTACCTCATAAAAATAGTGCCTTCAAATCTTTAAGGAAATCACTACAGTTGCTAGCTTAAGATCATGGGTGGGGTAATTCTTTTCATGGTTCTTACTCTATCTAAAGGCATAGGCTATGAACTTACCTCTCTGCATCAAAACACATCCCAAACCAACTCTAAAATCATAATAATACACAACAAACCCATCTGAACCGTCGAGCAAAGTCAAAACTTAGTTTTAGTGAGTCAATTCTTCAACTCTTGAAAACTCTTCTCACAAGAATCTAACCACTAGAATTTGACTTTTTTCTGAGTCAATCTAGAGATAGGGGATGCAATAGACAAAAATTCTTCAATAAACCATTGGTAATAGCTAGTGAAACCCAAGAAACTCTTAATATTTGATGGAGAGATGGGTCTGGGCCAATTTCTCACTGCTTTGGTCTTTTGAGGATCAACTCTAATGCCATCAGCGGAAACTATATGACCAAGAAAAGCTACTAATCCAAGCTAAAATTCATATTTACTGAATTTAGCCAACAACTGATGGGCTCTAAGGGTCTGTAATACTATTCTGAGATGGTTTACATGATCATATTCACTACGGGAGTAGACATGAATGTCATTTTTGAAGACTATGAAGAACATGTACAAGTACTATTTGAACACTCTATTTATCAAGTTCATGAAAATTTTAAGGTCATTGGTAAGAACAAATGACATGACTAGTAATTCGAAGTGACCATACCGAGTTCTGAAAGTTTTTTTTGGAATGTCACATTCTCTGACTTTGAGTTGATGATAGTCTTATCTGAGGTCTATCTTAAAATAGAAACTAGCACCTTAAAGTTGGTCAAACAAGTCATCGATTCTAGGAAGTGCATACTTTTTCTTGACTATGACTTTGTTCAACTGCAGGTTGTCAATACACATTCTGAGCGACCATTTTTCTTACACATAAATAAAATTGATGCACCCACGAGGAAACACTAGCCTGATAAATCCCTTATTTAGGAGATCCTTCAACTACTCTTTTAGTTCTTTGAGTTCTACTCGAGCCATTCTATATAGAAAAATAGAGATGGGGTGAGTATTTATAAGAAGGTCTATTCCAAAGTCAATTTCCCTCTCGGGAGGAACTCTAGGAAAATCTTTAGGAAACACATCTGGAAATTCACATGCTACTAAAACTGACTCAAGATTAGGGGTCTTGGAACTAGAGTCTTTAACTCGAATGAGATGATAGACACACCCCTTGGATATCATTTTCTCACTCTAAGATAGGAAACAAGCTGACCCTTAAGTGTTTTAGTACTACCCCTCCATTCTAGGATAGGTTCATTCGGGAACTAAAAATAGACAACTTTGTTTCTATAGTCAACTGAATCATAGCATGAATGAAGCCAATACATTCTAATAATGAAGTCAAAATATGTCATCTCTAACTCCACTAAGTCTAGAAAAGTAACTTTCTGAGATACCATAACTGGAAAGAACCTGTATACTCGCTGGGCTATGATAGACTTACTCACTAGGGTAGAGACTGAGAAGGGCTATGATAGGATTTTGGGACTGACTCCAAAGTCAACAGCTATATAAGGAGTTACAAAGGACAAAGAAGCTCCTGGATCTAGAAAAGCATAAATATGTAAATAATAAACTTGTAATGTACCAGTGACCACATAGGAGAACTTTCCTGATCCTGTCGGGACTGAAGTGCATAGAGTCTATTTAGGCATTTCCCGATGGTGGCACTGGAAATAGCACCCTACTGGCACGATCGACAAAACTAAGTTGGGGGGATGATTGTACTAACCCTGTGAACCTGACCAAAAAAATCTCTAATTCTATGACCCGGCTTACCCCGCACCCAAAACACACATTGATGCCAGCTCTACAGATACCCTAATGATTTTTGCCATACTTATAGCAAAAAGGAATTATTCAAGCACTGCTAACACTACCCTGATACTTAGATCCTTGTGCCCTATTCTTATTACCGTTTTTGAACTTAGGCACAGGAGCACTAGCTGAGGACAGGGCCAGAAATAAAGATTTTAGGAAGAACTAAGGATGATTACCACCCTCTAACTTAGGCTGAGTGAAGTTAAAGCTACCTGTTCTAGCCCTTTTGCTCTCCTTCTCCTTTTCCTTAGTTTCTTACTCTTATATCTACTGAGCATGAACTATTAATCTAGCCAAGTCTATCTCCTTAATCAGCATCGCAATCCTACACTCCTTGATCACACTGTCAGACACACCAGACATAAACTTACTCATCTTAGATCTTCTATCAGCTACCAAATGAGGAGCATATCTGGATAACTAAGTAAACTTGAGAGAGTACTCTTTCACTGTCATGCTATCCTGCTTCACATTAATGAATTCTAACACCTTAGATTCTCTCAAATCTAATGGGAAGAACCTATATAGAAAGGCAGTAACAAGATCTTCCCATTCTGTAGGCCCTACATCTACTACCCTATCTACCTTTCATTGCTTAAACCACGTATGAACCACATCCTATAACTGATATGCATATAACTCATCACTCTCACTATCGGTTACCCCCATAATATTTATGACCTTCTACACCATGTCAAGGAATTCCTATGGGTCCTCTTCAGACTTAGACCCTAAAAATGAAGGAGGGTTCATTCAGGTAAAGTCCTAAATTCTAGCTGCAGTAGTATTGGCCACTAGGTTGGCTTGAATAGCAGTTGGTCATTCATTTTAGGCCACTACAGAATTGTCTAGAGTAGTTAAAACTACTTTAAATTCTACATGGGAAACATGCTCATCTAGGTGATCTTCCTGAATGGGCGGACATGTTGGCTGGTTTCCAGTTCTTCTTCCATTAGTCTTTGTGGGAGGAATATTTTGTAAATAGAAGGGGAACTTGGATTATAAAAAGAGTTTAACTTGAGCTCATGCTCACTCGCATGACATGAATGCTGAAAGAAAGGAAACTTTTCCTAAAAATGACTTATATCTTTTGTCCATAAGTGTGGTGCATTACACACCCATGCACAAGACTCCACTTGATGTAAATTTCAGATTTCTCAGGACTCCATTGAATCTTAGAATCTAATACCAAGTTTGTAACGCCCCAAGTCTACAACCTAGACGTCACATGGTACTTACAATCCTGAAGGACCTCAAGCTAACCCATAATTGGTACCTACTATGAGCATTGAATATTGATAATACTGATAATATATGCGGAAGTTAGGATAAAATTTTCATAAGGTTCATAAACTAAAAACAAATACTTGATAATGATAATAATACTAACAAAATGAACATCTATATGAAATAGTCTAGTCTAAAAGCCTCTAACTGTTTGAATAGGGAGTTGATGGGACAAGTCCCTAACTAACTCCAACTACTGAACATACTGAACAACTGAAATGCTGAAATAATAACTCTTTCCTCAAAATATGAGGACTCACCACTATAAATGTTGTTGATAACCTGAGTTGCTAAGTACGATCAGGAGCCCGTGCGTCTGAACCTATGATATGAGACATCATACCGCAAAATAAAGAGTATGCATCAATATTTAAAATGTATTGGTATGGTAAGTGAGGTAGGTTGGTATACATGTGTTCATATTCATGAGATGATAACTGACTTAATGAACATCATGAGAGTACATGAGTAACTGAAACTGCTATAAATACTGGTTTTGCAATATTATACATATACTTATATATATATTGTACCTAAGATCAAACTAAAACTTAATACTATGTTCTGATAACTGAGTGACTGATATATGAGTTTACTAATAACTGTATTACTGATAACTGGGTGACTATTTCTAACAGTCCTGATTTTGTAGAACTAAACTTAGTTCTATACTGAGTCTAAAATAAAAACTGTGGGAGTTTTCATCTAATTGATATACCACGATTATAAACTGAGTTGGGGTCCAACCTGTGACCCCAGTTGGAAGGGTGATAGCACCGTGCCACGGGTACTAATAATGGATATATGGATCCACTAAAGAATCATCCTCATCTGGCAGGTGAGATATGTGTTACCCTTAACTAGCAGGTGAACACTCTATCAACCCTCAACTGGTAGGTTGATATACTTAACCTACGTTGGCTACGTAGTTGTTAAACTAAGGGACTTCTACTAAATATCACACCCTTAACTTACAGGTGAGTCCCTATCCTTAGGTTTGCTCGGTGCTGAATCCTACTCATAACTGAATAGACACTAAACTAATCACTAAACTGTACTAGGCTTGACTGAACTATTATTAATCGTGTTGACTGACTGAACTAGACTGAGTTCACAAAGTTTTGTAACTGTCTGAGTGCTACTATTCGTGACATTACTGAGACTATTCTGTAGCTACTACAATTCTAGGTAAACAACTAGATTTTTGGGTGTTGAATACCCCCATTACTCAATAGCATCAATAGCAAAACCTAGGAAAATATTAAAAGCATTACATTAACTACTTATTCATGGTGCACTCATTTAGACATTTTGTCAACCACTTGAGAGGCATGAACTTGTACATGAATGGGACCACATAATAACATGTAATAAATTCACTACTCAATTTACATAGGCATTCTATCAAATACTTAGGGAATGCACATGGCATTCATCAAGATATAAAAATTATGTCTACAACATGCATCATGCAAATTTAAGGATTTAACATAAGAATTACCTAATTCTACATACATGCTAATTAGTTCCCTTGAAATTTGTAATGAATCTTGATTTGAAAATCAAATATCAATACATACATGAACACAATCCAATGTAAACATGTAAATTATGAAATCAATAAACTTATAGTTTAAAAGGGGTTCTTGAACTCCAAGGGTAGAAGGACACCCAAGGATGAACACCTAACATACCTTGGTAATTAAATTTGTGAAAATTGTTGGTGAGTTCTTGAAGCTTGGACTTGAAATTGAATGACCAAGAATTTTGCTCTTGAGAGAATTTGAGATAGAGTGAGTGATTTTGCCCTTAGGATAGCTTAATTTCATGTTTTAGGGAAGAATAAAAGTAGGTAAATTGACTTAAATACCCCTATGGATGATGACTTAATTATAAAAAATGCACCCAATGATGCGCAAACTGATGCGCTGTGCCATTAGTGTCGACGCAATAGGTAATATGCCACATTGAGTTCGTGTCGATTCACCATTTTAGTAATGTAATCATAAATGCATCGCAGAAAGATCGCTTTGACTCACTATTTTGTTCATCCAAACATGCCTCAAATGATGTTTGAAAAATTTAAAACACGTCCGAGAACACCTATTGACATCCCTGATCATGAGTCAACTTAAAATTGACATTTTAAGGTCGTCAAGATCAAAAATAAGATCATCGAATTATGAAGGCTAAAAAAATGACTCTAACTATAAACACTTTCCTGAAATTTCTAATTCTGGGACCCCTTTTTACATGCTATATAGGACTGAATTGGACTAGGACTTTTACGGGGTCTTACATTGTCGTGTCGTGCAAGTCCTCTAATCAGCATTCTAGATATGAATTTAATCTTTTGAGGGGTAGTTAGGTCTTTTCCCATCGCCTCAAGTCATAGAAACACGAGATTAAATGTCGGTTAAGGCACTATTTGTCCATTGTCCTTCAATTTTATCTCAAAGAAACCCTCACCTCCTCCTAAGAACATCAAAACTCAGTTACTTTTTATTCAAGATAAATAAGAATTTAAGTTTTCTAATACAATAATTTCAAGAAAAGCTTTCAAGATCATTTCCAAGGCATTCAAAGTCAAGCTTTCAACACCAAGTCAAGCCTATCAAGGTATGTGGGGGTTATGAACAAGGGTACCCTTCCACCCTTGTGCCAAATTGCATAATTTTAGGATTCAAGTTACTTTTTTGAATTAGGGTTCATACGCAAGTTTCTATATTCTTGAAGTATGTGGTTATCATGATATTTAAAGTTTTAAGTAAATCAAGAATTGCTTATGCTTATAGTTTAACTTATAAGATTCATATTATCAATGAGATTGCACTATATTAACTTGATATTGTTGAAGTATTTAAAGATTTATATTGAGCATGAAGTTTTTGTTATGAATTACCATGAATTTAAAACATGAAATTTTAAGCCCTAAGTTAAGTGTTGAGATTTCAAGAAGATTATACTCTTAAGTATTCTTTGACAAGTTTATACCAAGATTTAAAGCAAGAATTGATCTTTTGATCATAAGCTAAGATATGGAATCCACATTTGTTTATCTTGATTATGATTTGAAACAAAGAGAAGCATAAATGTTTAAATTATATAAACCCTTGTGCTATTTTAAGGTGGATTTCCTAAATTATGAGCATATAAGTAATAAGGGAGTAGTATTTAGCACCAAGTTGGGTATGAGTCCAAGGTTACATGCCCTAGAACTAAATGCCACCATAGGATTAAGTCCCAATATGGGCTCAGCATAGTGATCACTTTAGCTTAGGTTCTATTTTGATGGCAAGGGTAGGACAACCCTACCAACGTGTGTACGAGACGTTGGACTCCATGACAGCTCACATGATTTATGTCGGTTAGAAGAACCTCCCTATGAAAGAATAAAAGTAAAGCTTTTAGTTCTAAGTGTTATGGCTCACAAAGTTTATCAGTATGCTCTATAATTCATGTTTATTATTTTGAAGTTTTGGGTTTCATTGAAGCTCAAGGTGAGTCATTTACAATTAGTATGCATCATTTGAAAGTTTATTTGAATATTGAGTTATTGTATTAATTATGCATTTGCCCCCATATACTCAGTACATTCTAGAAGTACTGATATATATATATGTCTATATGCTACATTGTCTTATAATGTAGGTCCCAGTGCTCAGTTCTAGTAGTGTGATTGATTACGAGCATCTCTGCCTACATCTCGATGTTTGGAAAGTCCTCATAGTTTGAGGACCAATTTTTATTAGAATTTGATATTAATGCATTATTTTAGCTATTTTATTTCTATTAATCTCAAGTCAACTAGGGCTTGTCGCAGTGGCTATTTAGTTAGAAATAGAGTCTTGTTCGACTGGTTTTCTTTTTAGATTCAAAAGTGTTATTTTTTTATGATTTCCAAGTTCAAGACTTTTACTTAAGATATTAATTCATTTATTTGAATATTTCATAGGTTAAGTTTACCTTTACTATGAGTTCCAATAGTATTTGAAGGCTAAAAGGGTTAACTTTGGACTACTCATAGTCTTGAGTACAATGTGGCATCTAGGGTATACTTTCAGGGAGTTACACTAGTATTAGTTTAGTGGAGATCAGTTGGATCCACCATATCCGCCTTGTAGATTTTGCCAAAAACTTCACTGTGGTTATTGTGATGAGGGGAGGAACTTGTGCTTCAATTGTGGTCATCCTAGACATACGCAAAGGAACTGTCCTATAGTTAAGGTTGTCACTGGAGCTAATAAGGTTCCGGTCACCTCTTCTTTGGCTCCTGCACTAATGGGTGCCACTTTTGGTACCGACACTGGACAAAATTATCTCTATTCTCTTTCCCCTCATCAGGAATCAAAGGCATCTCCTGATGTTACTATTGGTATGTTACAACATTTCTCTCATGATGTTTACTATTTCCATTATTCGGATTCTACCCTATCCTTTTTGACCTCTTATGTGGCTGTGCATTTTGGTTTTGGTCCTAAATGTATTTCTGACCCCTTTTCTATTTCTACTTCAGTGGGTGATACACCCAAATTACGTTTCTCTTATGAGAGTGTAAGCGATCGTTGTCAAATATATAACCTTACAAAGGTTGGGTTGAATCCCACAGGGAATAGGGTACAAATTAAGTTGTATGCAAATTACTTAACTTTTAATCATATGTTTCCTTCAAATAAAGGAGGTTTGATTCAAATGATAATTTAGTAATTTTAAGTTAAAAACAATGAAAAACTTTGTGTAATCTTTGAAGATAGAGAAATAGTAAACTAGGGTTATGGTCACCTTGTTTTATCAATACTTTGCAGGTATGGGTTATATGAATTCATAAACAGATTCTCTTTATAGAAAATGTGTTTCAAAATTCATTCCAAGTGTTTGTAAGCCTTCAAGGAAAGAGTTCACTTTAATTCTCACAAAACTAAAGGGATAAAGATAAATTACACGTAATTTCAAAGATATTAATCTAGTTAAGGCATTAACTTGTCAGTTAGAGCTTGAAAAATCTAACTACTTGTCACTACTCTCTTTTCCAAACAACAACTTGTTTGTTCACGCAAGCTGTGTTTTATGGCACACTCTCAGGTTGTCAACTATGAGAATTCATTATAGTTAAAGAGAATAAGATATAAAACAACAACAATATAAACTCAAAAACCCATAGTTTAGATTGTTGATTACAAGGTTCCTATAACCCTAGCTAAAAAGCTCAGCCACTCATGATTAGGAATAACATCAAGGAAATCAAATTATTAACACCAAAATCCAAGATTGTTTTGAGATTACAAGATGAACCCAAATGAAAATGTTTAGCCTCCACTTCTCTTCTTCAAAAATATGTAAAGAGTATTGAAACTGAGCTTGGGGTGTGTATAATGGTCTTGAGAAATTTCCCCCAAGCCTGTAACACCCGAAAAATGGGTCCCAAAGTGTCACACGGTGCTTAAGGTTACAAGTAGCCCCAAGCTAACCCTTTGATCCGTTTTCATACCATTCAACACTCATCGACAAGATTACTATAATCAAACATCAAGATATTCTCCATAATATCATAATTCAAGATAAAAGAGATGCGGAAAGTACCAAAATACGACCTCTCCACAAGACTGATCAATCTAACCATCTAGTCTGACAAGGCTCTACTAAACTGTATAACACTGAGCCATTGGGACAGACCCCAACTGACCCTAACATCAGGGAATAAAATGATAACTCAAAATAAAAGAGTGAAATCTGAAATAACCAGTCCTCGAACCATGAGGACTCACCACTGCAGAAAATGAAGACCAATATGCTCGGAGAATTACATCAAGCTTGGGAATGAGCACCTGAACTTACATTACAGGGAAAATGTAGCCCACGTACGAATACATGGGTCAGTACCATGGAATATGGACCCAGTATATGAGGGTGTATGAAAGTTTTCATAAAAGTCCTATATCACAAATATTCATAGGAAAATATGCATGCTGTAATAAGAGACTCACATAGCTTGAAATAAAATCATCATAATCACCATAGAGTAAAACGCATCGGTGAAAACATGTGAGTCATCATAGTAAATCCCAATCACTTTCATAATCATTTTCAAGTCATTAAAACGAGTAGCTTTCATAACAATTCTCTTTAAGATATAGAAATATTCATCAAATTCTTCAAAAACGATAACTTTCTCAACTCACACTTTCCAACTATTACATTTTTCATCTCAAATAGAAGAATACACACACACACACTGGGAGTCTCTTGTAATCCATATTGGGGAGATCTGTCCTATCCTTGCCATCAGAGTAGGACCATAATCTTTTGCTCACTAGTGATCACTATATCAATCAGCCATAGTTCTAGGGAAGTACCAATCATAGCTAGGACTCCCAATCGATGCTAAAGACTACTTCCGGACTGAGCTCAGATCATTTCAAAATAAAATCCACAACAACGCAATTCAACAATTCATATATGGAGCCATCATGCTACCCCTTTTTCATAATAAATCAACATATGGATTTCTTTTCTCATTCGAGTTCAAAAATAATTCTTTCAAGATCAAAAGGTCAAATCATTCAAATATCAAGGTGTGTATAACACATTACTTCACCAAAGATCATAATCTCAAAGAGGGTTTAAATCCCATATATCAACACTTGAGTAAGACATTTCAAGATTCATACTTTATATAGCAAACAAGTATAACTCATATGAAAATATGGAAATTCAACTTGAAACATGATATTAACATCAAAACTCAAGGAATTTTTCTTTAAGACATCACAAAAATATCATAGTTTCTTGAACAAGAATATAAGATAATAGTTTCCATCTCAAATTCATAATTAAACAGGTAAAATCATGTATCTTTGTAAAATAATACAAATTTTTGGGCATAAGAACGAAAGGATGTTCTTGTTGAAAACCCCACATACCTCTATGGTAATGGATTAGTTGAAATATCGGACCCTCAATGTTGATTGTGCAACCCTGATTGTTTTTCTCATTTAGTGCCCTTGGATGATGAACTTAGATTGATAATAGGGTTTTGATGTGTGTAGATTCTATTAAATTCATAAGGTTAAGTTTAGGGGTCTGTAAGGAGTCCCAAAAGACTTAATTGCCCTCAAAAAAACTCAAAATGGAGTGTTTTTACTACCTGAAATTTAAGTATGCGCCGCATTGCTTATCGAACATATTTAGGTATGCATCGCATTGCTTATGGCACATATTTAGGTATGCGCCACATTGCTTATCGCACACCTTTAGGTATGCACCACATTGCTTATCGCACACCTATTCCAGTAGCCATGTGCGATTGGTTAGGCGACGCACTCTACTTCGCAAAGCCATAACTCCTTGCTAGGGTGTTGGACTTTGATGAAATTGGTATCGTTGGAAAGATAATTCGATTCTATATAAGTTGGTGGGTAGAAATATGAAGAAATACCGAATATTTATCAAAATATGCTCATTCAATGATGACCCTTGCGAATTCAAACACTAAAACTAGATGGATTTCGAAACTCTTAGCTTGTACTACCTTAAGTGACTCATATAACCACACTTAACACATCATAAGCTCTCTTATAAATAAGGTACTCTTGGTAATTCATGTGCCCAAATATGGCTTACAGAATTAGGGTTTTCACATGTACGAACATCGGTTCGCTTTTTAGCTTAGGAAAGTGCCCCGGGGCATTACAATATCTTCCCCTTGGGGACATTCATCCTCGAATGACGCTAGGTATACTAAGATTTAAGAGAAAACGAAGGGTACACAGCTGAAGCAACTTGCTAATCTTGCCTCTACTACATTCTACATTTCGGAAACAACAAGGAGTGCATGACTCATGAAATCACAGCTGAATAGTATAAAATAACTGCTGAACTACTGCAACTCTGCATAGAAAAGGAATGATTTAGAGCAGAATGGTACCTTAGGCTTGATCAGGGCTTACAAAAAATAGGTGCGGATACTTGGATCGCATATCCGTCTTGGTTTCCCAAGTTGCACCTTCAACATATTGGTTTCGCCATAACACCTTGACCAAGGGAACTTCTTTGTTCCTTAGTCTTCGGAATTGGTGATCTAAAATCTCAGTAGGAACTTCCTCAAAAGAAAGACTATCTTGGACATCAGGTTTTTATGAAGGATCTACAACAACACAATCACCAACGTGTTTCCTAAGCATGGAGACATGGAAGACAGAGTGAACGGAAGATAACTCTGAAGGAAACTCAACCTCATATGCTACCTTACCAACACGGCTAAGTACTCTGTAGGGGCCAACATAATGGGGACTAAGTTTCCCCTTCTTCCCAAATCTCTTCACTCCCTTCATGGGTGAAATCTTCAAATACACCAAGTCACCAACTTTAAATTCAAGGTCTCTTCTCCTTACATCAGCATACGACTTCTGATGACTCAGTGCGATTTTCAATCTTTCTCTAATCACTTTGAATTTTTCCATAGCCTCAAAGACCGAATCAGGACCACTCACGGTAGATTCACCCTCTTCAAACCAACCTATAGGTGACCTACATTTCCTCCCATACAAAGCCTCAAATGGAGCCATGCTAATCCTAGAGTGAAAACTGTTATGGTAAGCAAAGTCTATCAACTGTAAATGCTCATCCCAACTCCCTTTAAAGTCAAGAGCACACGCTCTCAACATATCCTCTAAGGTCTGGATGGTCCTCTCAGCCTGACCATCTATCTATGGATGGAAAGCAGAACTCAAATTCACTTGGGTACCAAGACCCTTCTGAAAAGCTCTTTAAAACTGCAAAGTGAACTGAGTACCCCTATCTGAAATGATGGACAAGGAAACTCCATGCAATCTGACTAATTCTCGGATATACAATCTAGCATAATCCTCAGCAGTATAAGAAGTATGCACAGGCAAGAAGTGCGCAGACTTAGTCAATCTATCCACAATAACCCAAATGGAATCATGATGGCGTCGGGAAGGAGGTAAACCTGTCAGAAAATCCATGTTTATCTCTTCCCACTTCCAAGTGGGAATACCGAACTCCTGCATCATACCACCAGGCCTTTGGTGCTCTACCTTAACCTGTTGGTACGTCGCCTACTTAGCCACAAATGCTGCTATTTCCTTCTTCATGCCACTCTACCAATAGATTTCCCGCAAGTCATGGTACATCTTGGTGGCACCAGAATGAATAGAATATCGTGCGTCATGCGCTTCAGCCATAATTCTTTGTCTCAGATCATCAACATTCGGAACACATAATCTATCCTGCAATCTCAACACACTATATCCCCCTTGGGAGAAAACCTCCACCTTTTGGTCCTTGATTGATTCTTTCAGTCTGACCAAACTAGCATCTAAGTTTTGCTTCTCCTTTACTTCCGAAATCAAGGAGGATTCGGAACTACTCTGTACCCCTATACTACCTTCAGCAGAGTCAAACAACCTAACCCCCAGTCTAGCCAAACGGTGCACATCACGATCCAACTCTTTCTTACCCTTTTCAATAAGCGAAACACTACCCATAGACACCCTGTTTAGGGCATCTGCCATTACATTGGCCTTACCAGGATGGTACAATGCACTTAAATCATAATCTTTTAACAGCTCTAACCACCTTATCTACCTAAGGTTCAACTCCCTCTGGGTAAATATATATTGTAAACTCTTATGATCAGTGAAAACATCAATGTGAACACCATACAACTAGTGTCTCCAGATTTTTAGAGCAAACATAACAGCAGCTAATGGGGTAATTCTTCTCACGGGGTTTCAACTGTTTAGAAGCATAAGTTATCACCTTACCCTTCTGCATCAATACACAACCCAAACTAATTCTAGAAGCATCACAATATACTTTAAAACCCTCAACACCATTAGGAAAAGTCAAACCAGGGGCTGAAGTGAGTCGAGTCTTCAACTCTTGAAAACTCTTCTCACAAGAATCGGACCACAAGAACTTCACTTTCTTTTGGGTCAACCAGGTCATAGGAGACGCTATAGAGGAGAAACCTTCAAAAAAACGGTGGTAATAGCCAGCTAGACCTAAGAAACTTTGGATGTCATTCGAAGAGATAGGTCTAGGCTAGTTTCTAATAGCTTGTGTCTTTTGGGGATCAACTCTAATACCTTCAAAAAAAATGATATGATCCAGAAAAGCAACTGACCTCAACCAAAACTCCCACTTGCTGAAGTTGGTAAACAATTGATGGTTTCTAAGAGTTTGCAAGACAATTCAGAGATGATCTAGATATTTATTCTCACTATGGGAGTACACCAGAATATCGTCTATAAATACGATAACAAACATGTCAAGATATGATCTAAACACTCAATTCATAAGGTCCATGAAAGATCCCGGGGCATTAGTTAACGCGAAGAACATAACAAGAAACTCAAAATGACCACAGCGAGTTCGGAAAGATGTTTTCAGGGTGTCACACTCTCTAACTTTGAGTTCATGATAGCTGGATCGAAGGTCTATCTTTGACAAGTAACTTGCACCTTGCAATTGGTCAAACAAATCATTTATTCTAGGAAGAGGATACTTATTTTTTACAGTAACTTTATTCAGCTGGCGATAGTCAATACACATACACAGGGAACCATCTTTCTTTCTCACAAATAACACAGGAGCACTCCAAGGAGAAACACTGGGCCTTATGAAACCCTTATCTAACAGATCTTTGAGTTTCTCTTTCAACTTCTTAAGTTCTTTAGGTACCATACGGTAAGGAGGAATAGAAATGGGTTGATTATCGGGAAGAAGATCGATCCTAAACTCTATCTCTCTATCAAGAGGTATCCCCGGGAGATCTTCCAGAAAAACATCAGAAAACTCATTGACAATGCTAACTAATGGGAGAGTTAGAGTCTCAGACTTAGTGTCCTTGACTCTAACCAGATGATAAATGGACCCCTTGGAAATAAGTTTTCTATCTTTAATATATGAGATAAAATGACTCTTGGGAGATAAAGAACTCCCAGACCACTCAAACACAGGTTCATCAGGAAACTGAAACTTGACCACTCGGGTACGACAATCTATAGAGGCATAACAAGAATAAAGCCAGTCCATACCCAGAATAACATCGAAATCCACCATGTCTAACTCAATCAGATCAGCCAACATGACTCTATGAAAGACTGTAACAGGACACTTTCTATACACTTTCTGGGCAATAATTGAATCACCCACTGGGGTAGAAACTAAGATAGGCTCAGGAATATTTTCAGGACTCGTTTTAAAATTCACAGCAACCAAAGGTGTAACATATGAAAAATTGGACCCAGGGTCCAACAAAACATAGACATCAAATTGAAGTATATGGAGCATACCAATAACAACATCGGGAGAGTCCTCTTGATCCTGACATCCGGAGAGTCCTCTTGATCCTGGCGAGATGGCAAAGCATAGAACCTATTCTGGCTCTAACCGCCAGCAGTGCTAGAAGAGGCGCCCTGAGCTGGGGCTGGGCGAGTCACCTAAATTAGAGCACTAGCAGTCTGATTTTGAGTCTGAGGGCGATTATAACGATGCCCTTACCTGGCATGTGGGCACTCCCTAATTTTGTGACCTAAGTCACCACACCCGAAATAACCTTTTTTCTCACCCAAACACTCACCCGAGTGGGTTCTACCACACTTAGGACACGAAGGATGATTTGGCTTACTGCCAACACTGTACTAGGACCTGGCTGCATATGACCTTCTACCTTGCTCCTGCCCACCCCTAGGTATGGGAGCACTAGATGATGATGGTGCTGGTATAGATGAATGGTTCTAAAACTGAGGGCGATTCCCTCCCTACGATCTTGTCTAACCCTGTCTGTGCTGCTTAGACCTAGCTCTTTTATTCCTTCTCATTCTATCCCTCTCCTTGATCTTGTCTACTTTAATCTGTTGGGCATAATTCATCAACCTAGAAAGATTCATCTCACAATTTAACATAGCAGGCCTGCACTCTTTAACAACATAGCTAGATACTCCTATCACAAATTTACTCATACTGCCCCAATTATCACCTACTAAGTTAGGTCATATTTGGCCAACTGATTGAACTTTAGACAGTACTCTTTAACAGTCATAGAGCCCTGTTGCAAGTTCATGAACTCCTCTACCTTCGGCTCTCTTATATCTAAAGGGAAAAACTTATACAGGAATGCATCTTAGAACTCCTGCCAAGATGGAAAGGCGACACCCTCACCTCTACTCTTTCTCCAAGAAACTACCCAATCATAAGCAAGGTTTTTCAACCGATATACTACCAACTCCACACTATGCTCCTCAGGGACATGCATTGCCTGAGTAATCTTTTGCACCTCCTCCAAGTACAATTGTGGATCCTCATCTGGCCTGGACCCATAAAATTCTGGCAGATTCATCCTTATAAAGTTATAGATCCTCGTAGCAGCTGCTTTATCTCCTTATTTATATAGAGCCTAGGCCGAATTGGCCTGAACATTCGTAGTGATAGCTTGGGCCAGTGCCTGAAAGACTGCCCAAAATTCAGCATGGGACACATTTTCATTCAGTGGGTTAGCAGGTTGGGGCTGCTGACCATTGTTATTTCTTCTAGCTCAGCGAGGAGGCATATTCTAAAAGAGAAGAGCATGAATTAATAGCTGAAAGGAAACAACTAAAAGCACGATGGACTTCTGAAAGAAAGAAATAACACTTTTTCCTAAAATGTCTCGTAGCCTCTTTCTTATAAATGTGGCGCGCTACACACCGATGATCAATACTTTACTTAACGCGGCTTGCCAGACTCCCAAGGACTCCAATAACCTTAGGCTCTGATACCAAGTTTGTAACGCCCCAAAAATGGGTCTTGAAGCGTCACACAGTGCTTAAGGCTACAAGAAGCCCCAAGCTAACCCTTTGAGCCATTTTCATACCATTCAACACTGATCGACAGGATTACTATCATCAAACATCAATATATTCTCCAAAATATCATAATTCAACATGAAAGAGATGCGAAAAGTAAAAAAATACGACCTCTCAACAAGATTGATCAATCTAACCATCTAGTTTGACAAGTCTCTACTAAACTGTATAACACTAATCCATTAGGATAGACCCCAACTGACCCTAACATCAGGGAATAAAAAGATAACTCAAAATAAAAGAGTGAAATCTAAAATAACCAGTCCTCGAACCATGAGGACTCACCACTACAAAAAATGTAGACCAATATGGTCGGAGAATTATGTCAAGCCTGGGAATGAGCATCTGAACCTACATTAAAGGGAAAATATAGCCCACGTACAAATACATGGGTCAGTTTCATGGAATATGGATTGAGTATATGAGGGTGTATGCAAGTTTTCAAAAAAGTCCTATATGATAAATATTCATAGGAAAATATGCATGCTGTAATAAGAGACTCATATAGCTCAAAATAAAATCATCATAATCACCATAGAGTAAAACACATCGGTGAAAACATGTGAGTCATCATAGTAAATCCTAATCTTTAATAATCATTTTCAAGTCATCAAAACGAGTAGCTTTCATAACAATTCTCTTTAAGATATAGAAATATTCATCAAATTCTTCAAAACGGATAACTTTCTCAACTCACACTTTTAAACTATTACATTTTTCACCTTAATCAGAAGACTACACACACACACTGGGAGTCTCTTACAACTGACATAATGCATGTGAGCTACATGGAGTCCAACATCAAACCTACATTGGGGAGAGTTGTCCTATCTTTTCCATCAGAGTAGGACCTTAATCTTTTGCTTACTAGTGATCACTATATCAATAGCCTTAGGCTCACATCCTATGGGGGCACGTAGTTCTAGAAAAGTACCAATCACAGCTATACCACCCACTCGGTGCTAAAGACTACTCCCGGACTGAGCTCAGATCATTTTAAAAGAAAATCCACAACAATGCAATTCAATAATTCATATCGGGAGCCATCATGCTACCCTTTTTTCATAATAAATCAACATGTGGATTTCATTTCTCATTCGAGTTCAAAAATAACTCTTTCAAGACCGAAAGGTCAAATCATTCAAATATCAAGGTGTGTATAACACATTACTTCACCAATGATCATAATCTCAAAGAGGGTTTAAATCCCATATATCAACACTTAAGCAAAACATTTCAAGATTCGTACTTTATATGAAAATCTGGAAATTCAACTTGAAACATGATATTAACATCAAAACTCAAGGAATTTTTCTTTAAGACATCACAAAAATATCATAGTTTCTTGAACAAGAATATAGGATAATAGTTTCCATCTCAAATTCATAATTAAAAGAGTAAAATCATGTATCTTCGTAAAATAATACAAATTTTTGGGCACAAGAACGAAAGGATGTTCTTTTTGAAAACCCCACATACCTTTGGTAACGGATTCGTTGAAAGATTGGACCCTCAATGTTGATTGTGCAACCCTAGTTGTTTTTCTCCTTTAGTGCTCTTCGATGGTGAACTTAGATTGATAATAGGGTTATGATGTGTTTAGATTCTATTAAAGTCATAAGGTTAAGTTTAGCGGCATGTAAGGAGTGCCAAAAGACTTAATTGCCCTCAAAATAACTCAAAATGGTTTGTTTTATCTACCTGAAATTTAAGTATGCACCACATTGCTTATCGCACACATTTAGATATGCGCCGCATTGCTTATCGCACACGTTTAGGTATGTGCCACATTGCTTATCGCACATATTTAGGTATGTGGTGCATTTCTTATTGTACACATTTAGGTATGCGCGGCATTTCTTATCGCACAACTATTCCAGTAGCCATGTGTGTTGATTAGGTGATGCACTCTACTTCGTAAAGCCATAACTCCTTGCTCGAGAGTCAGATTTTGATGAAATTGGTATCGTTGGAAAGCTAATTCGATTATATATAATTTGGTGGGTAGAAATATGCAGAAATACCACATATTTATCAATTTATGCTCATTCAAAGATGACCCTTACAAATTCAAACACTAAAACTTGATGGATTTTGAAACTCTTAGCTTGTACTACCTTAAGCGACTCATATAACCACACTTAACACATCATAAGCTCTCTTATAACTAGGGTACTCTTGGTAATTCATGTGACCAAATATGGCTTACAGAATTGGGAGTTTCACATGTACGTTGTAAATTTACATGAATATCTCACCTCGGAATATGACATTGCAGTATACTCCTTAACACCTACCCCAAGTGTTATGGAACAAAGCTAAACACATAACCTAGGGGCCGTGGCATGAAGCTCAGCGCAGACCCTAGGGGTTGCGGTGTGAACCATGTCTCCAACATGCCATTTGTATTACGTCTTGTGTTGGACGCATTTCATGATCCCCCTGTCTCTTCCATATGCTTATTTTACTCCTAAAATTGTACTAATAATGTATGTTAGCTCATTTACATCAAAAGTATGATAAAACCTATGAATTTAGATACTTTTGTCTCAAAATATAGCTCGTGTATGGGTAATATATAGTGTTTAGGCATATAAATACACCCAAGATCACGACCCTACACTTAAAGCTTTTTTTGTCCTCAAACAATTATCTAGTTTACGCACACTACACAAGGCTCCAATCTCATCAATTAAAAATTAGATACTCAAGTTAGGATCACACAATATATATGAACAACAAGTCTTGTTTATGAACATGTTATTAAATATATGAATAACTACTTGAAGCTTCCTACCCTCAAGAATATACTCTTCAGAAACTTGCAATTCATGCACATTTTTCAATTAAGAAACTACAACAAGTCTCAATCCATCATTAAACATGTGCCCCTTACCCTAAGAGAGTACCCCTACATTTCTTAGCACATGTAAAACATCACAAAATTTTGGGGGTACGGATGAAAATTTATGCTCACTCTCTTAAAGAATTCACATGCA
This sequence comes from Capsicum annuum, assembly GCF_002878395.1. Taxonomy (NCBI): domain Eukaryota; kingdom Viridiplantae; phylum Streptophyta; class Magnoliopsida; order Solanales; family Solanaceae; genus Capsicum; species Capsicum annuum. The sequence goes on from NC_061116.1 coordinate 32,284,005, forward strand.
CATTAGGTGACCCATAAGCATGCCCTTAGTGTAATACTCTACTAAGGATGTTAAGGAATAAGATCAAGCAGGACTTTAATGGGTTGTAATGTAGGCTAAGGGATGGGTAGGTACTATTTTGGATAGAAATAGTGACTAACTTCCATAAGCGCTTTAATTCGTCACCTTACTATGAAACTCATTTCAACAACATTTCCTCTCTATCACTTGTAATTTATACTTCTTTCATTTCAGCCTTATCTCCTTGAATTAGACTACAAAAGAGATGTAGGAGATTTATTTCATTTTGATAGACCATTCTTTCTCTTTCTTTTCCTTTTCTCTTTTTTAATATATCTACTATACATTCCCACTATCCACAATGCATAATCGTTTTGCCAAACCAAACACTACCATGTTGTGCTTTATTACCAATTCCACTTTGCAATACCAGCTCCCAACCTTTAAATTTTTCAACTAAAGCGCTAAGGAATTTTTGGGATCAAAACATGGTCAATAAACAAAATGAAATAGGCTAAAAATAAGGCTACCAAATAATAGGCTTAAGTCTCGACGACACTTACTAAGTTCATAAATAGTAGGTAGTTAGAAAAGGCATTCAACAGGGCTAGCCAAAGAAGGCCTATATCATTTCCTAAACCTTACATACTTCATTTTACTTTGTAGTTCTACACACCACAATTTAACATGGAATAAGAAAATACTCACTCATACAAAGAACATGGTCCAATCAAGATTGACCTATATTGAATTCTTACTCAAGCCATGAAATGAATTTAACTTCAAGCTTGAATTACCAAATAATCATATAGTTGAGCTTAGGAGTTTCAAAAGTAATCATTCATCTACCCACTAAGCATGTTTTGTTTCTACTGTATATCATGCTTGTGTCATATGGTCATGTAACCCACAAGAGCACTTAAGTTCAATTTTATGAAAAATAGGCTCCACTTGTTTTTGTCTAAAAATGACTAATTTTCTCATAAGACGATCATCATCCATCCATCATCGAGAAAAGTACCTAACTATGACTTTATTTCAAAACTTTTAATCCAAGCATAAAAGAACATAAAACATAAATAAATATATAACTTAAAAAAATAACAAACCAAAAGACCAAACTGATTGCTCCTTCCAAATTAAACAAATCCACTACAGTGAAGATACTAGTTATTACAAACCAATATAGAAAGTAAAGTCATCAAATGTAGTTTCATGAATATATCCATGAAGCACTTTTTACCCCACAACCCCACGCTTAAGCATAGCGCTGTACCAAGTGTAAATAAAACAATAAAGAATAGATGGGTAAAAGAACTTTCTGGTCCTAATAGTACTCCTCCTCAACATCTGGGCTCATACCACCTACATCAGAATCAACCTCCATGTCGGAGTCCACTATCAACCTATCCTCATCAGTTGGTACATCATCATTCATGAGCTCTCAAAATGTATGACCCATCCTCATCAGTTGGTACATCATCATCCATGAGCTCTCAAAATGTATGACCCACCCTACACATAGCTCTTACATGCTTATTTATTGGATAATCATAATCCAGTTGATGCAACTCATCATTTGTAGGTACATGGTTGCCACACATCATAATTAGCTTCATCATGTCATAGAAATAGCGAAAGAAGTTTTCATCACGTCCATTTGTTTTAGTAGTTGTTAGGGTTAGCCCTTGCCTTGAATCTGATTTTTTAACCTTAGTGACATCGATGCCCTTCAAACTTTGTAGCGACTTATGATCATATGGATCCTCCTCAATATCATTTGCTTTCAAGAATTTGGTCAACAAGCCCCCAAAACTAAATCGTAACTTTTTGTGTAACCTAGCCTTGTCCATATAAGCGCGGATCACTGCACCAACGTTGATACGAATAATAGTCATAAGAGAATATACTAAACATACCCGATCATGAAAGATGTTTGTGAAGTGTGACCCCAAAATAAGGCAAGCACCGACTATCCTTAACCAAATGTGTCTTTCCTTGTTTAGGAAAGCATAGGGACAAGTATTATGGTAACCCTTTTCTTTATGATGGTCCAACCTATCCATGGGACATACCCTACACAAAGTGTGCCTAATATCACTGTAAAGAGGTCAACTATATAGTTCCCATAATCTAGAGTGGTTCACGTCTAGAGTTCCATGAATGGAATTTAGTGCCTTAGCCGTCATCTTTAGAATGTGTCCTCATATCTTTACCTGTTCCATTGAGTGCTAGGGAACTTATTGTCCTAAAACTACCTTACTAAGTCAAAATTGGATTCACCCATTTACTAAAAAATGAAGTCAAGTTTAACATGCCTGATATGGACTAAGATACAAGGTTAGTATCGTATCAAACTCTCCTTGTAAATCATTCTGTTGGTTGGTAATAATGATCTTTATTATCCTTATACTATTGGATGCCTTCTTTTTCAACCCATTTGATACCAAATGTACGACAAGGAACTTAAAGAGTTGAAGAGGCATCACGGTTAGCCTCAAAAGATTGCCCTTTTCATGACCTTTTCTAACCTTGATAGGAGCTAGATGCCACTCCCTTTCCTTTGTTAACCTTTGGAACCATGGTTCCTATAATCATCATCAACATTGGACATTAGTAAAGCATAATGTGGCTAACTACAACACCCAACACTGAATTTGTCAGCATAACCCACTTAAGTGATACTATCGGATACTCAAACTTTACCGATGTACACTTTGAAAGAGAGCACCAATATTCTGAATAATATCATTAGTATATCATTTGTTGCTTCAACTTTCTCAATATCATTCCACAATTTACAATATTATTCCATACACCACATGAATTTCACAACAATTTTTTCAAATTAACCATGCCTTAATGCCATTAACTAGGACAACAACCATTCCTTAACAACACACCATCATTCCACAAAATCACATCATTAACACCATCATTCTACAAAATCATTCCATTAACAACACACCATCATTTAATAAAATCATTCCTTGATACCTCAAATATGCCAGCAAGTACAACACACTATTAACTTGAACAATTTAAGTAACACAATGTTTATGATAACTTGGAATGTGAACTAATGGAAATAACACCAAATTATGCTAATTATGAAAAATTAAAACTCAAACAAAAGATTTATCAACTATAAACATGGTGTTCATCCTCGTAAGATTACCAATAAATTAACTTCTTCTAGCTATAGTGTGTATTCCCCCATAATAGACAAGAAACTAAGTAAATACTAACAACAAAGTAATAAAAAAAAGTAACAACAAAGAAAGTGATTGAAAAAAGGTACATGATTAGTTGAAATTAGATCTCGGTGCACGTTTAGTTGAGAGAGGCTAATGTACACTGAAGATGGTAAGAGGGTGGAATAAGTCGACTTCTACAGCGACTATAGTGACTCCCGCAATAAGACAATGTCAAAGTCTCTCTCCACTCACTTTTGGTAGATTCTTCCCTGCTTAATTTCAGATAATTAGGGAGGAGAAAAAGCTAGAATATGAACGTATAATCAAGTGCAATGGTCTTTAACCTAATTATGTGAAGAAACCTATAACTAAACTTGCAAATCTCCCTAGGAGGCTACAATTTTCTGATATGAGTGCCTCTACAAGCTCAAAATAGGATATAAAACTAATTGATATGTATAGTCCAGTGGATCTGAAGCATAGTAGAGAAGAAGGGAAAGGAATTGATTTGGTATTCAGTCCACCTAATCAATAGGATGGACAAATAGTCCGACATGACTAGAATTTCCTATGCACAGGTCTTGATCGAGGTAGATATATTGCAACCGATGGTTGTTACTATTGTAATTGAAACTCCTTGTGGATCAATTGATTAGGAAGTAGAGCAGAATTAGAAGCCAGAATTTTGCAATTACCATACTCAATATGGGAATAACACGGAGGAGTGCAAGAGTACGAATCAAGAAGAGAAGATGGAAATTCTACAGTGCCGTGTAGAAGAGGAGTTCAAACAACCCCTAAAAGACAAAAAGAGGTTGAATAATAAGGAAAGTAGTGCAAGCTTGGCAAGCTCGACAAGAAGCTCCACAAGGAAACGAGACTAACGAATCTACAGACCCATAAAGAATAGTGAATCAGGATAAATCTGGTGCCCAAAAAGCTGCACCATCAACTACACATACAAGCTCAAACCCAATAGAGAATCTAGGTAATCGTTTTGTTGTATTGGTGAGCACGGATGAGAGTAGGACAAGCTTCCCATGTCATGCACCTTATAAGGTATTTAAACAACAATGAACCTGTCCACTTGGAATATAAGTAGGCTAAACCAGACATTCAAACAGAAAGAGGTGCTCCTTTTTTTGAAGAAGAATAAAGTTGATGTGTTTGGTTGTTTAGAGACTAGAATAAAGGAGAGAAAAAGCTAAGACTGTGCTGATGAAATTTTCTAAAGAATGGAACTACTTTTGTAATTACCCACATGGTGAAAATGGCGGAATATGGTTGCTCTGGAGGAAACATGTTCATAGACAAATCCTAAATGTGCAGGAATAATTTGTACACTGCAAGATTAAGGATATCAATTGCAACTTCTCAGCTATTATTACTGTGGTTTATGCAAAGAATGTGTTGATTTAGATAATAGAACTATGGAGTGAGTAGTTGAATCTTAGGGAAAATATCCAAAAGGCTTGGTTGCTTAGTGGGGATTTTAACAATGTCCTTATGATAGATGGTAGAATTAAGCAACCAGTAATAGAGGCTAAAATGTAGGGATTTAAGGAAATAGTTAAGAATCTACAACTCACACCACTATACATGGTGCAACAAACAACAGGGGCCTAACAGGGGTAGAGCAAAATTGATTGAGTGTTCAAAAATTATGAGTGGCTACAATAGTTTGGGCATATAAAGGAAGATTATTTGCAACCAAATATATCAGATCACTCATCAACATTATTCCAGTACATACAAAGAATCATCTTAAAACATAGATCATTCAGGTTATATGTTACAGTACTTGAGCATCCTTAGTTTAAGGAAAATATGCAGAGGGTTTGTGCAACACCCCAGAAAATGAGTCTCGGAGCGTCACACAGTACTTGAGGCTATGAGTAGCCCCAAGATAACCCTTTGAGCCATTTTCATTCAGTTCAACACAAATCAACGGGGTTTCCATAAATAACCCTCAAATATCAACAGAGTAATCATCATCCAAGAATAAAAGAATTTCAAAAATATAACAAAATACGAATTATTAGTCAACTCCCAACATCTATACTAGCCTAACAAGCCTCTAAGAAAATCAATAAAACCAGCGAGCCATTGAGACATGCCCCAACTGACTCATACTCAGTTATCAAATGTAAATAATTTCGTGAAACCAACATCAGACATCACATCCTCGGAACATAAGGACTTACCACAACAGAGGATATAGAATAGCATGCCCGAAGAATCACTGTCAAACCTAGAACTGAGCACCTGAACCTACATTTTAAGAAAATGCAGCCCACATCCAAAGATGTGGGTCAGTACCATGGAAAGGAACCGAGTATATGGGGGGTGTATACAGTTGTATAAATATCATCATCATAAATATTTATAAGAAATATGCATGATGTATGAAAGACTCATATAGCCCGAAGAAAATCATCATAATCATGAGAGGATGAAATAAGTACAATAACACATGTGAGTCATCATATAATTTGTCAATCACTTTCAGTTCATCAAGAATATCAATTCTCATAATGTAAATATCATTTAAATCTTTCAAAAGAATAACTTTAACAATTCCACTTTCAAATTACTTCACCATTCACCATAGACACAAGGAAACACACACACACACACTAGGAGATCCTAAAACCGACATAAACCATGTGAGCTACATGGAGTCCAACGTACGACCCATATTAGGGAGAGTCGTACTATCCTTGCCATCGGACTAGGACTATCGATATCAAATCCACACAAACTAGTGATCACTATATAAATCAGCCTCAGGCTCACTCCTCAGGGGCACATTGTTCTAGGGAAGTAAGATCACTTTATACCTCCCACTCGGTGCTAAAGATTTCTCCCAAAATTAGCTCAGATTATTTCAAATACAATCCATAACAAAACAATTTCAGTAATATATAAATATTCCTCGAGAGCCATCATGCTTCCCATCTGTCAAAATTAACCACGTTGTAGATTTCTTTCACACTCTAGTTCAAAACAACTCTATTAAGACCAAAAGATCAAATCATTCAAAATATCTCAAATATTCAATATCAATGGGCTTATAACACACACTTTCTCAAAAAAATACAATTTTCTATGGGGATTCACGACCCAAATATCAAAATCATGGTAAATATCATTCAAGATTCATGCTTTATATCTCTACACATGTAAATTCATCTCTCAAAATCATAAACATCAAGATTTCATAATAATCATTATAAGATATGGGTTCATGCTTCAAATTCGTAAAAATCAAATAAAAATCATGCCTTTGTAAAGAAAATTACTTTTGGGAACAAGAAC